>NW_022437178.1:86331-231664 GCF_009761245.1 Sapajus apella | reverse complement strand
GGGCCAGCAGGCGCCGGGGATCCAGCGTTAGCCAGGAGAGCCACAGCAAGGGACACTCGGAATCAGACTCCGAGAGGCGGTCTGGGTCTGGTTCCAGAGACCACCATGGGTCCACTCGGGAGCAGTCTAGAAATGGCTCTAGGCACCCTGAGTTCCAACAGGCCGATAGAGCTTGTTATGGGCACCCCTCCTCTGTATTGTCAGACTCTAGTACCAGCAAGGAACATGCTCACTCTAGTATTCTTTCACAAGATTCTGAATATTGTTCAGGAATACAGTCAAGCGGCAATGATGACACTTCTTGTTCTCATGAGTTTCACTCTGATAGTACTGAAAGGCATGGAGGTCAATCAGATTTAGTTTGGAGACATGGCAGCTATGGCAGTGCAGATTATGATTATGGTGAAGCTGGGTTTAGTCACTCTCAGGGTGGAAGTGTTAGTTACAATTCCAACCCGGAGGTTTTTAAGGAAAGATATAATATCAAAAAAGCAAGGTCATTTGTTGAAGATCATCCAAGGTTTTATGCAACGTATATTAATAGGTACCCAGGTTTATATGGGCGTTCAAGTGATTTGTCAAAGAAGCTGGGATTTAGTCAGTCACAGAGATACTATTTCTACGAGTAAGAAACAAATATCAAAGGAATTTTTCCAAGAATAGAAGAACCAGGCAAAAACCCTTTCAATCTAGAAACTTCATAATACTTTCAGGGAGGTTATTTTTTTCCTGTCAATCTGTTTAAAATATGTTACAGTGTTTCACTGGTTTGGTGGTAGTTTATTCTTAGTATGTATTCTTTAAGCTTTATAGTTTGGAAATTTTAAATTTAAGAGATCAATATTATGGAGAGCTAACTTTAGAAAAGTAGGAGTATTTTAGGAGATTGAGGGTCAAGTAATGTTTCATGTTTTTGAGAGTTTATGTTTTGGATATTATCCAAATTTCTAAATTAATGTTTTGCAGAAATATTGAAGACACTAGAAATATAAAACTATTCTTTTGCATACCAATGTTTATATCAACATTAGTGCTTAAGACATCTTTCTCTATTCTTTTTCTATTGGAATTCTATTATTCTGTATTCAAAAAAATAATCTTGGACATAATTGGTATTTTATTAAACTGCATTAAAATTAGAAATAAACTATTAATCATATAATACTGTTTGTCTCTTGTATGCTTATTTCTCATAAACCTAAGTGACATACTTCCCCATAACCAGAATTAGATGTTGTCTTCTATACCACTGTAAAGCTATATGACCATACAGCAGATACAGTACATTCAAAATAGTGAGTAATAAATTAAAATATTAACTTTAGTCAAAGACTATATTTTTCTTCAACATAATCATTGTCCACCAATCACAGGCAGGAAAAAAACATGCTTTGCTTAATCATGATTATCACTATTATTAATATGAAATCATCAACTTAGGTGGCTATTAAGCCATATCAAATAAAGATCAGGTAACAAGAATTACTGAACATTGTTCCTTCTGCCAAAGACACTAGGAGATGCTTTGCAATGGAGACTAGTTGGGGCAGAGAATTTGTGCTGAAATATCCTGGCAAAGCAAAAGGAATTAAAAAGAAGTGTCCTCCTGGCCTAGAAGGAAAATACATGTATCTTTATGCTTTAAGTAAGTAGATGAAGAGGCGGAAAAAGGAATAGTAAAAATATGAATGAAGTTCGACCATTAGCTAGAATATGTTTCTGTAAGAATCATACCCAAATTTTCATTCCCATAATATCAGACTAGAAGTGATATGTAGGCCAGTGTGCACATTTTGCAGATGAGTCTATTATGCAAGTAATCCGCACCAAAGTACACTTAGATATAAATTTGACAAATCTGTGTTTAGTAATTTTATTAAAGCACTTCCAAAAAGCTGCCTTTATTGAACTTACACTTCAATAAACTTAGATAAAGTGAAATTGATTGTCAAAGTTGCAGTAATTCCTAATAGATGCAGGGACTGAATAAGAAAAAAAAAAAAAAGTCATTTTTCTAATTAGCCTTAAACAATATGCCTATAATTGTTCTCTATGTGCCACTTGAAGATGGCATTTTCCTCCCACCAGTGTCATGCTTCCCTGCTTGAAATGTTGCCCCAAATGCCCCAACAAAGCTGCAAACTCCATAAGGAATTATATCTTCAGGACTCATTGCACTGCCACAGACACAAATAGGGAGGATGCCTTTGTCCATTACTCTGACACACTTTGCCACCTTGTCCCCAGTCTCACCACCAGCTTATGCAGCTCCCTCCTGTAGCTCCCGTGTAAAGGAGTAAGGCAGAACAAACAGGCTAAGGAAAAAATATTATAATGACTAGTCTAACTATTGTAGGGGTGCTGATGAAGGACACACAGATGTTAAAATAGTTTTAGTGAGATGTGTGGACTACGACAGCTGAATTCTCAAGTTTTCTGAAGAACTCATAAACAACTGAAACTGTTTTCTTTCATATCCCTGCCCACTCAAGGATAAAATTACCAGACACTCCTTTTTGTTCTTGAAAGAAAATCAGTTTACCTAAAAAGATGCCAACAATATTTACTTGAAACATCAATTTTTCTCTGTCCTCCCTCCTTCCTTTATAAAATTTGTTTTTTTACCTTTTTCCTTAACTCGGTCAGCCAACTCTCTCACATATAAATCAACAATTTTTCTGCAAAACAACTACATGATTCTAAGTTTTTCCTTGGGATAATCTTTTTTAAAATTTTTGTGGGTACATAGTAGGTATACATATATTTTTGGAATACATGAGATATTTTGATACAGGCATAAAATGTACAATAATCACATCAAAATAAATGAGATATCCATCACCTCAAGCATATATCATTTATTTGTGTTACGTGCTTCCCAGCCTCTGGTAACCATCATTTTACTTTCTATCTCCATGAGTTCAATTGTTTTAATTTTTAGATCTCACAAATGAATAAGAACATGTGAAAATTGTCTTTTTCTGCCTGACTTATTTTATTTATGATGTCCTCCAATGCCATCCATATAACTGCAAATGACAGGATTATTTTCTATCAATCAATTGCATGTAAGTACATATTCTTTATCCATTCGTCTGCTAATGAACGCTTAGGTTGCTTCCAAATTTGGCTATTGTGAATACTGCTGCAATAAACATTGGAAGGCAGATATCTCTTCAATATACTGACTTCCTTTATTTTGGGTATATACCTAGCAGTGGGATTGCTGGATCATATAGTAGCTCTATTTTTAGTTTTATGAGGAAACTTCAACCACAGTAGCTATAATCTACATTCCAACCAACAATGTACTACTGTTCCCTTTTCTCTATATCCTTGTCTTTGTTTCTTATTTCCAGCTTTGGATAAAAGCTATTTTAATTCAGTAAGATAACATCTTGTTGTATTTTTGATTTGCATTTGATTTGCATCTGATGATCAATGATGGTAAGCACTTTTTCACATACCTGTTTGTCATTTGTATGTCTTCTTTTGAGAAATGCCTGTTCAGATCTTTTGCTCATATTTTAATTATTAGGGTTTTTTTCCTATTGAGTTGTTGAGCTGCTTACATATTCTAGTTATTAATCCTTTATCAGATGGGGAGCTTGCAAATATTTTGTCCCATTCTGTGGGTTGTCTCTTCACTTTGTTGATTGTTTCCTCTGTGGTGCAGAACCTTTTTAACTTGATCCCATGTGTCCACTTTTGCTTTGGTTGCTTGTGCTTATGGTATTACTTGAGAAATCTTTGCCCAGAAATCTTTCAAAATGTCCTAGACAGTTTCCCCAATGTATTCTTTTAGTAGTTTCATAATTGTAGGTCTTAAAGTGTTTAATTCATTTTTTATTTTTGTATGTAGTAACAGATGAGAGTCTAATTGTATTTTTCTGTATACGGATATCCAATTTTCCCAGCATGATTTATTGAAGAGACTCTCCTTTCCCCAGTGTATGTCCTTGGCACCTTTGTTAAAAGTGAGTTCAATGTGGATATATACTTTTATTTCCAAGTTCTCTCTTCCATTCTATTGATCTATGTTGCCGTTTTTATGCCAGTACCATACTCTTTTTGTTACAATAGCTCTATAGTATAATTTTAAGTCATGTAATATGACTCTTCAAGTTTTGTCCTTTCTGTTCAGGATAAATTTGGCTATTCTGGGTCTTGTGTGGTTCCATATAAATTTTAGGATTTTTTCTATTTCTGTGAAGAACGTCATTGGTATTTTGAGAGAGATTACAATGAATCTGTAGATTGCTTTGGGTGATATGGACATTTTAACAAAATTTCTTCTTCCAATCCATAAACGTGAAACATGTTTCCATTTGTGTCCTCTTCCATTTTTTCATTAATGTTTTATAGTTATCATTGTAGGAATCTTTCACTTCTTTAAGTTTATTTCTAGGTATTTTATTTTATTTGCATTTTTTTTCTCATTCTGTCGCTCAGGCTGAAGTGCAGTTGCCCAATCTCAGCTCACTGTAGCCTCCACCTCCTGAGTTCAAGTAATTCTCCTGCCTCAGCCTCCGGAGTAGCTGGGATTACAGGCATGTGCCACCATATCCAGCTAATTTTTAAATTTTAAAAATTTTTAAATAGTAGAGATGGGGGGGTTTTCCCATGTTGGCCAGTCTGGTCTCAAACTCCTGACCTCAGGAGATCTGCCCAATTCAGCCTACCAATGTGCTAGGATTACAGGCGTGAGCCACCATACCAGGTCTTATTTGTAACTATTACAAATAAAATTACTTTTTAAAATTATACTTTAAGTTCTAGGGTACATGTGCAGAACGTGGGGATTTGTTACACAGGTATATATGTACCATGGTAGTATGCTGCACCCATCAACCCATCATCTAGGTTTTAAGCCCTGTATGCATTAGGTATTTCTCCTAATGCTATCCCTCCCTCCCCATCTCTGGACAGGCCCCTGTGTGTGATGTTCCTCTCCCTGTGTCCATGTGTTCTCATTGTTCAATTCCCACTTATGAGTGAGAACATGTGGTATTTGGTTTTCTGTTGCTGTGTTAGTTTGCTGAGAATGATGGTTTCCAGCTTCATCCATGTCCCTGCAAAGGACATGAACTCATTCTTTTTTGTGGCTGCATAGTATTCCATGGTGCATATATGCCACGTTTTTAATCCAGTCTATCATTGATGGGCATTTGGGTTGGTTCCAAATCTTTGCTATAATAAATACTGCTGCAATAAACATAGTGTGAATGTGTCTTTATAGTAGAATGATTTATAATATTTTGGGTAAATACTCAGTAATGGGATTGCTAGGTCAAATTGTATTTCTGGTTCTAGATCCTTGAGGAATCACCACACTGTCTTCCACAATGATTGAACTGATATACACTCTCACCAACAGTGTAAAAGCATTCCTACTTCTCCACATTCTATCTAGCATCTGCTACTTCCTTACTTTTTAATGATCGCAATTCTAACTGGCATGAGATGATATTTCATTTTGGCTTTGATTTGCATTTCTCTAATCACCAGTGACAATGAGGTTTTTTCATGTTTGTTGGCCACATAAATGTCTTCTTTTGAGAAGCGTCTGTTCATATTCTTTGCCTTCTTTTTGATAGGGTTGTTTTAGTCTTGTAAATTTGTTTAAGTTCCTTGTAGATTCTGGATATTAGACCTTTGTCAGATGGGTAGATTGCAAAATTTTTCTCCAATTCTGTAGTTTGCCTGTTAACTCTTTATGCAGAAGGGGTCAGAAACAAACCTCTCTGAACACTGAAGAGAGAAGGAAGTGGTAATTTTATTCAGCTGAGAACTGTGGCAGGCATAGATGCCTCAACAACCAAGCTCCCTGACTAGAAAATTCTGTCCTCTTAAAGGCTCACAATCGAGGAAACATGTGAGAGGGTCATGATTGATGAGGTAAGCAAGGGGTACATGACTTAGGTGGGGGGTCTAATTGTGATTAAGCAAGAACAGTGCCTTCTAGGGAAAATTCCTCAATCCTACCTCCGTGATCTATAGAGAGGATTGTGGTTAGCAGTAGGGGTTTTAATCCATTAGACCTGGCCAGAGGCACCAACCAGTCCCTCCTCTGGTTGACTTTTAACTTCTCCTTCTGAGACGCAGTGTAGAAGGCTAAAGGGGAAATGGCCTTAGAAACCTGAGAGAAAAGAGTATCCTTCCTCACTCTGATGATAATTTCTTTTGCTGTGCAAAAGTTCCTTAGTTTAATTAAATCTTATCTGTCAATTTTGGCTTTTGTTGCAATTGTTTTTGGTGTTTTAGTCATTAAGTCTTTGCCCATGCCTATGTCCTGAATGATATTGCCTAGGTTTTCTTCTAGGGCTTTTATGGTTTTAGGTCTTACGTTTAAGTCTTTAATCCATCTTGAGTTAATTTCTGTATAAGGTGTAAGAAAGGGGTCCAGTTTCAGGTTTGTGCATATGGCTAGCCATTTTTCCCAGAACCATTTATTAAAAAGGAAATCCTTTCATCATTGCTTGTTTTTGTCAGGTTTGCCAAAGATCAGATGGTTGTAGATGTGTGGTGTTATTTCTGAGGCCTCTGTTCTGTTCCATTGGTCTATAGATGTGTTTCGGTACTAGTGCCATGCTATTTTGGTTACTGTAACCTTGTAGTATAAAGTCAGGTAGTGTGATGCCTCCAGCTTTCTTTTTGTTTAGGATTTCTTGTCTATATGGACTCTTTTTTGATATCATATGAAATTTAAAGTAGTTTTTTCTAATTCTGTGAAGAAAGTCCATGGTACCTTGGTGAGGATAGCATTAAATCTATAAATTACCTTGGGCAGTATGGGCATTTTCACAATTTGATTCTTCCTATCCATGAACATGAAATGTTTTTCCATTTTTAGTGTGTCCTCTATTTCCTTGAGCAGTGGTGTGTATTTCTCCTTGAAGAGGTCTTCCACGTCCCTTTTAAGTTGTATTCCTAGGTATTTTATCCTCTTTGTAGTCATTGTCAAATGGGAGTTCACTCATGATTTGGCTATTTGTCTATTATTGGTGTATAGGAAGGCTTGTGATTTTTGCACATTGATTTTGTATCCTGAGACTTTGCTGAAGTTGCTTATCAGCTTAAGGAGTTTTTGGGCTGAGACTATGGGGTTTTCTAAATTTACAATCATGTCATCTGCAAACAGAGACAATTTGACTTCCTCTCTGCCTATTTAAATACTCTTTATTTCTTTTTCTAGCCTGATGGCCCTAGCCAGAACTTTCAATACTATGTTGAATAAGAGTGGCCAGAGAGGGCATTCTGGTCTTGTGCCGGTTTTCAAAGGGAATGCTTCCAGTTTTTGCCCATTCAGTATGATATTGGCTATGGGTTTGTCATAAATAGTACGATACTATTTGACTATTTGACTATTTTATGATACTATTTGACTATTTATGACTAGTTTGTCATAAATAGTATGTAATAAATATTATGTCTACTAAGTGTGATATTAGTTATGGGTTTGTCATAAATAGCTCTTATTATTTTGAGATATGTTCCATGAATACTTAGTTTATTGAGAGTTTTTAGCATGAGGGGTGTTGAATTTTGTTGAAGGCCTTTTCTGCATCTATTGAGATACTCATGTGGTTTTTGTCATTGGTTCTGTTTTGCCAGTATTTCTTGGGGATTTTCATGTTGATATTCATCAGAAATATTGGCCTAAAATTTCCTTTTCTTGTTGTGTCTCTGCCAGGTTTTGGTATCAGGATGATGTGGTCTCATAAGATGAGTTAGGGAGGAGTCTCTCTTTTTCTATCGCTTGGAATAGTTTCAGAAGGAATGGTACCAGCTCCTCTTTGTACCTCTGGTAGAATTTGGCTGTGAATCTGTCTGGTCCTGGGCTATTTTTTTGGTTGGTATGCTATGAATTACTGCCTCAACTTCAGACCTTGTTATTGGTCTATTCAGGAATCCGATTTCTTTCTGGGTTAGTCTTGGGAGAGTGGATGTGTGCAGAAATTGATCAATGTCTTCTAAATTTTCTAGTTTATTTGTGTAGAGGTCTTTATAGTATTCTCTAATAGCAATTTGTATTTCTGTGGGATCAGTGGTGATATCTTTTTTACTATTTTTTATTGTGTCTATTTGATTTTCATCGATTTTTTAAGGGTTTTTTAGTGTCTCTCTCTTCTTCAGTCCTGCTCTAATCTTAGTTATTTCTTGCCTTTCTGCTAGCTTTTGAGTTTGTTTACTCTTCTCCAGTTCTTTTAATTGTGATGTTTAGGGTATTCATTTTAGATCTTTCCCATTTTCTGATTTGGGCATTTAGTGCTGTAAATTTCCCTCTATACACTGCTTTAAATGTGTCCCAGAGATTCTGGTACATTGTGTCTTTGTTCTCATTGGTTTCAAATAATTTATTTATTTCTGCCTTAATTTCATTATTTACCCAGTAGTCATTCAGAAGCAGGTTGTTCAGTTTACATGGAATTGTGCTGTTTTGAGTGAGTTTCTTAATCTTGAGTTCTAATTTAATTGCACTGTGGTCTGACAGGCTGTTATGATTTCCCTTTTTTTTTGCATTTGCTGAGGAGTGTTTTTACTTCCAATTATGTGGTCAATTTTAGAATAAGTGCTATGTGTTGCTGAGAAAAATGCATATTCTGTTGATTTAAGGTGGAGAGTTCCATAGATGTCCACTAGGTCCAGAGCTGAGTTCCAGTCCTGAATATCCTTGTTATTCTGTCTTGTTGATCAGTCTAATATTGACAGCGGGGTGTTAAAGTCTTCTACTATCATTCTGTGGGAGTCTAAATCTCTTTGTAGATCTCTGAGAACTTCCTTTATGAATGTAGGTGTTCCTGTATTGGTTGGGTGCATATATATTTGGGATAGTTGGCTCTTCTTATTGCATTAATCCCTTTACCATTATGTAATGCCCTTCTTTGTCTTTTTTGATCTTTGTTGGTTTAAAGTCTGTTTTATCCGAGACTAGGATTGCAACCCCTCCTTTTTTTTTTTTTTTTTTTTTTTTTTTTTTTTTTTTTTTTTTTTTTTTGCTGTCCATTTGCTTGGTAAATATTCCTCCATCTCCTTATTTTGAGTCTACGTATGTCTGCATGTAAGATGGGTCCCCTGAATACAGCACACCAATGGGTCTTGACTTTGCAAGTCTATGTCTATATATATCTACATATAGATATATCTAGGTAGATTTATTTTTCGGGGATACATGTACGGAACGTGTAGGTTTGTTACATAGGTATCTGTCTGTGTCTTTTAATTGGGGCATTTAGTCTATTTACATTAGGCCAACTGAATTTCAATGAAGACATCAAAAACATACATTGGGGAAAGGACAACCCCTTCAATAAATGGTACTTGAAAGAGTGGATATGCATATGCAGAAGAGTGAAACTGGACTTCTATGTTGTGCCATATACAGAAATTAACTTAAGATGGATTAAATACTTCAATGTAAGGCCCAAAACTATAAAACTGCTAGAAGAAAACACATGGAAAAACCCTTCAGGACACTATCTAGTCAAAGATTTTATGGCTAAAACCTCAAAAGCACAGACAACAAAAACAAAAATAGACAAACTGGACTATGTAAAACTAAAAAGCTTCTGCACAACAAGGAAAATAATAAACAAAGTGAAGAGACAATCCATTGAATGAAAGAAAATATTTGCAAACTATTCATCTGATAATGAACTAATATCTAAAATATACAAAAAACTCAAATGACTCAACATAAAAAATAGTATAATTATAAAGTAAGCAAAAGACATGAATTTTTTTTTTTATTGTACTTTGGGCTCTGGGGTATATGTGCACGTCCTGCATCCTGCAGAATTGTTGCATAGGCACATATATGCCTTAGCGGTTTGCTGTCTCCATCCTCCCACCGATCGCCTACATCAGGCATTTCTCCGGGTGTTATCCCTCCCCAACCTCCCTGCACCCCACTGTCCCTCCCCTCCCTTCCCCGCCACCTACCCAGTGAGTGTTGTTCCCTTCCCTGTGCCCAAGTGTTCTCATTGTTTATCACCTGTCTATGAGTGAAAACGTGGTGTTTTGTTTCCTGTTCTTGTGTCAGTTTGCTAGGAATAATGGTTTCTAGCTTCATCTATGTCTCTACAAAGGACACGAACTCGTCATTTTTTATGGCTGCATAGTATTCCATGGTGTATATGTGCCACATTTTCCCTGTCCAGTCTATCTATCATGGATGGGCATTTGAGTTGGTTCCAGGTTGTTTCTATAATAAACAGTGCTGCAAGGAACATATGTGTGCATGTGTCTTTATAATAGAACAATTTATAATCCTTTGGGTATATACCCAGTAATGAGATTGCTGGGTCAAATGGAATTTCTATTTCTAGATCATTGAAAAATCACCACACTGCCTTCCATAATGGTTGAACTAATTTACACTCCCACCAACAGTGTAAAAGTGTTCCTTTTTCTCTACATCCTCTCCAGCATCTGTTGTCTCCTGATTTTTTAATGATTGCCATTCTAACTGGCATGAGATAGGATCTCAATGTGGTTTTGATTTGCATTTCACTAATGACCACTGATGATGAGCATTTATTCATATGTTTGTTGGCTTCATAAATGTCTTCTTTTGAAAAGTGTCTGTTCATGCACTTTACCCACTTTTGAATGGGTTTGTTTTATTCTTGTAAATCTGCTTTAGTTCTTTGTAGATTCTGGATATTAGCCCTTTGTCAGATGGGTAGATTGCAAAAAAATTTTCCCATTCTGTTGGTTGCTGGTTCAGTCTAATGATTGTTTCTTTGGCTGTGCAGAAGCTCTGAAGTTTAATTAGATCCCATTTGTCTATTTTGGCTTTTGATGTCATTGCTTTTGGTGTTTTAGTCATGAAGTCCTTGCCTATGCCTATGTCCTGAATGGTGTTGCCTAGGTTTTCTTCTAGAGTTTTTATGGTGTTAGTTCTTATGATTAAATCTTTAATCTGTCTGGATTTAATTTTTGTATAAGGTGTAAGAAAGGGGCCAGTTTCAGCTTCCTGCATATGGCTAGCCAGTTTTCCCAACATCATTTATTAAACAGGGAATCTTTTCCCCATTGCTTGTTTTCATCTAGTTTGTCAAAGATCAGATCGTTTTAGATGTGTGGCATTGCTTCTGAGGTCTCTGTTCTGTTCCACTTGACTATATCTCTCTTTTGATACCAGAACCATGCTGTTTTATCACTGTAGCCTTGTAGTATAGTTTGAAGTCAGGTAGCATGATGCCTCCAGCTTTGTTCTTTTTGTTTAGGATTGTCTTGGCTATGTGGGCTCTCTTTTGGTTGCATATGAAGTTTAAAGCATTTTTTTCCAGTTCTGTGAAGGTCAGTGGTAGCGTGATGGGAATAGCATTGAATCTATAAATTATTTTCGGCAGTATGGCCATTTTCACAATATTGATTCTCTACAAAGAGAGTAAAATGCCTAGGAATACAACTAACAAAGGATGTAAAAGACCTCTTCAAGGAGAACTACAAACCACTGATCAAGGAAATAAGAGAGGACACAAACAGATGGAAAAACATTCCATGCTCATGGTTATGAATGGATATTTCTTAAAAGAAGACATACAAATGGCCAACAGGTATATGAGAAATGCTCAACATCATTAATCATCAGGGAAATGCAACTCAAAACCACAATGAGATATCATCTTACTCCAGTTAGAATAACTATTACGAAAAAGACAAAAAATAACAGATACTAGCAAGGATGAGAACAGGCAACTCTTCCACACTGTTGGTGAAAATGTAAATTAGTATAGCCATTATGGAAAAGAGTATAAGCATTTCTCAGAAAACTAAAAGTAAAACTACCATATAATCCAGGAATCCCACTACTGGGTGTTTATCCAAGGGAAAAGAAATCAGTATATCAAAGAGATGTCTGAACTCACATGTTTATTGTAGCATTACTCACAATAGCAAAGATATGGAACCAACCTAAGTGTCCATCAATGGACCAATGGATAAAGAAATTGCAGTATAGTTAATATTATGTGTCAGCTTTATTGAATTGAAGGGTGTCTATATGGACAGGTGAAGCATTTTTTCTGGGTATGTCTGTGAGGGTGTTTCCAGAGGAGAATGACATGTGAGTCAGCAGACAGCAAGAGAAGACTTGCCTTTAATGTGGGCAGACACCATCCAATTGGCTGCTAGTCGGGCTAGAACAAAGCAGGCAGATGAGGAGGATATTCAGCTTGCTTGCCCTCATCTTTTTCTCTCTGTCAGAGCAAGTCACCTTTTTGCCTCCTGGCTTTAGACACCAAACTTTAGGTTCTTCAGCCTTTGAACACTCAATTTTGCATTAGCAGCTGCCTGGGGGCTCTCAGGCCTTTAGCCTCAGACTGGGAGCTGCACTGTCAGCTTCCCTGGTTTTGAGGCTTTTTGGAATTCAACTGTGCCATGCTGGCAGCTTTTCTCATTCCCCAGTTTGCCGATGGCTTATCATGGGACATTGCCTTTGTAGTTGTATAAGGTAATTTTTCCTGATAAACATGTTTATATATATATGTGTATATATATATATGTATATATTAGATACATACATATATACATTCAGATTCTCTATTCTGTTCCATTGGTCTACGAGTCTGTTTTTATACCAATGTCATACTGTTTTGATTATAGCTTTGTAATATACCAATATTATACATATTACGTATATATGTATACAATATACAATATGTATATATGTATACCCTACATATTATGTATATATGCATATTACAATACATATTACATATATACATATATACTGGGCTCTAGCTATATACATATATATGCGTATATATACATATGTACATATACACATATATATATTATATACATGCATATATACATTCAGATTCTCTATTCTGTTCCATCGTTCTATGAGTCTGTTTTTATACCAATGCCTTACTGTTTTGATTACTATAATAATATACACATGCATTACTATATATACATATATATGTGTGTACCTATATATACACACACATACATAAGTATATATGTATGTATACTATTGATTCTGTTCCTCTGGAGAAACATGACTTATACAAGGAAATACTATTCAGCTATAAAATTGAATGAAATAATGTCATTTGCAGCAAGATGGGGGGAAATAAACATCATTATGTTACATTAAGTAAGTCATACACAGAAAGACAAATATGAGTTCTCACTCATATGTAAGGCAGAAAAACATTGATTTCATGAAGATAGAGAGTGGAATGATAGATACTAGAGTCTGGGAAAAAAGTGTGATGAGAGGGGGAATGGAGTGAGGTTGGCCAATGGGTATAAATATATAGATATAAGGTATAAGTTCTAATGTTTGATAGCAAAGTAGGGTGACTATAGTTAGTAACAATGAATTAAATATTTTAAAGCAGCTAGAAGACAGAACTTGAAATGTCCCCAAAACACAGAAATAATAAATACTCAAGGTGATATCTACCCCAAATACCCTGACTTGAAAATTACACATTTTATGCATGCAACAAAATATCACACATACCCTATAGGTATATAAAATATTGTGTCAATTTAAAAAAAAAAACATAAAATTCCTAGGAATAAATTTAACCATAAAATTCCTAGGAATAAATTTAATCAAAAAACATATAAGACCACAAGACCAAAAAGTATAAAATATTGTTAAAAGAAATTAAGAAGCCCTAAATAAATGGAGAGATATACGATGCTTATGTATTAGAACAGTGGTTGGCAAACTATGGCCCAAAGGCCCATGCAGTTTGTTATCTGCTTTTGTAAATAAAATTGTACTAAAACAAAAAATTTATAGTCATGGCCTATGCTATTACCAAAGTGACTTAGCTATAGGAAATAAGATTGTGGTTTTCAATTTAACAAATAATGTATCTATATAGTTTCATATGAAAATGAGCAATATAATCCCTAGCTCTTTGTTGGGACATATTGCCATCAGTTTCTATTGCTCTTTCCCTTTAAAGACTTGATCCACTATCACGTGATGAAAAACTGGACAAAACATAGCAATACATGACTGGGCTCTATCTATGTGCCAAACACATGTCCACAAATCTTTAAATAGAAGGCTAAAAATAAGGCTTAGACTAGTAAGAATCTAAATAATGTGGTTATCTGGCTCTTGTTGCAATATTACCTCATTCTTTCATTAGAAGAAAAGTAATGAGCATTTAATTGTCAGGCTCTATACCAGATGGAATATACAAAGATTGGAAAGACAGATATGTCCTTCAGAAGTTCACTGACCAGGGAGGAAAGATACAACAGTGTGACAAATAATCTTTTAAAAATATTATTAACATGCAGTGGTAACATAAAGTATAGTGGTACCAGCTAACTGTGTTTAGTGGTATGGAAGAGGTGGCTCAGATAAAACTTCTGAATTTAACAGACATGGGCAATGAAACTCTAGAAATGACTGGAAATGTGCCAGCTTGATTTGGGATGGAAAGTATTTCAGGGGGATTAAACAACCTGTGCAACATCCCAAAGAAAAATAAAGGTGGGCTCAAGAAACTGATGGCAGCAGTTCAGTATAGTCAAGATATATGGTGAGTGTGAGGGGCATGGCACAAAATTATTCTGAAAACATGCAAATCAGATCAAAAAGAGCCTTATAAGACACGCTAAGATTTTAGGTCTCTATCATCCGATAGTAGGGGAAAAAAAGGGGTTTTAATCAGAAATCACATGATAAATATTTTGGCAGCAAGAAAGAAAGGATATGAGACCAGAGGCAAGACTAGCGAGGAGACCATTATACTACCCAGGTAAATAGCAGAGCAGTATTTATCATTGTATTAGTTCACTCTCATGTTACTAATAAATACATATCCCATGACTGGATAATTTACAAAGAAAAGAGGTTTAATTGACTCACAGTTCAGCATGGCTACTGAGGCCCAAAGAAACTTACAATCATGGTGGAAGGGGAAGCAAACACATTCTTTTCCTTGCTGCTGTCATGTTAAGAAGGATGTGTTTGCTTCCCCTTCTGCCATGATTGTAAGTTTCCTCATCCCCATTCCTGCCACCCTGACCTCTTTCTCCAGCCTGCACTGATGGCCTCATGGGGAGTTCCCTATGATCAGTTGACAGAAAAAGAGAAGGCTAGGGCCTGGTTTTATAGAGGGCTCTGCACAATATGCCAATATGAAGGTACCATGTGAAAGAGGACAGCTGTAGCATTACAGCCCCTTTAGAAAGGGCTGACCTAGAGGACATCCTGAGGACAGTGGTGAGGAAAATCTTCCCAGTGGGCAGAACTTCAATGTACTTCACTTGAAAAGACAAATTGCCAGATGCATGAATATATACTAATTCATGGACTATAGCCAATGGTTTGGCTGGATAGTCAGAGACTTAGAAGAGGCATGATTGGAAAATTGGTGACAAAGAAATTTGAGGAAGAGGCATATAGATGGACCTCTCTGAGTGGTCAAAACTGCAAAGATATTTGTATCTAATGTGAGTGCTCACCAAAGGTTGACCTCAGCAGAGGAGGATTTTAACAATCAAGTGGATTGGATGAATCATTCTGTGGATACTACTCAGTCTCTTTACCCAGCCTCCCCTGTCATCACCCAGTGGGCCCATGAACAATGTCCATGGTGGCAAGGATGGAGGTTACACGTGAGCTCAGCAACATGAACTTCCACTCATCAAGGCTGATCTGGTTATGGCCACTGCTGAGTGCCCAATTTGTCAGCAGCAATGTGCCAACACTGAGCCCTTGACATGGCATCATTCCTTGGGGTGATTAGCCAGCTACTTGGTGGCAGGTTAATTATATTGGGCCTCTTTCATCACGGAAAAGGAAGCAGTTTATCCTCACCAGAACAGACACTGTGGATATGGGTTTGCCCATCCTGCATGCAATGCTTCTGCCAAGACTACCATCCATGGACTCACAGAATGCCTTATCCATCTTCATGGTATTCCATATGGCATTGCCTCTGACCAAGACACTCACTTTACAGCTAAAGAAATGTGGCAGTGGGCTCATGCTCATGGAATTCACTGGTCTTACTGCATTTGCCATCATCCTGGAGCAGCTGGATTGACAGAATGGTGGAATGGCCTTTTAAAGTCACAGTAGCTGACTCCTTTGCTACAGCAAACTCTGAATAAATAGCATTTGCTTATTTTCATTCGGTTGATCTTTATTTTTAAAACTTGTTGGTTCCCTGCTGCCATGTAAAAATTCTGACTACCCTGCTAGAAAAATCATGTGGACAATCCCTGAAAATACAGATAAGGGGATATAGTCAAGCCCAGTTTTCTAGTCATTGTGCCAGAGCTCTATGTGAGTGGAGTTCAGCCTAGCCCACGGCTGAACACTACTGATTCCAGCCAAGTTTTACCCAGAAGTTTTACCCAGCTGAGCTATGCCCATATTCTTAATCCATAGAATCCTGAAATACAATAGAATGACTGGAGTTTCAAACCACTAAGTATCGGGATTGTTTGTTATACAGCAACCAAAAAAACCTCTCTTGGAGAGAAGAGAGAAACACTGTGGATTAGGAAGTCTATAGATAACACTGCTGGGTTTTCTGACCATCCTAGAACAGCTAAGAATGTTCAGGAGGCTACAGTAGAAATTCCAACCCCTCTTCTCACTTCACCTTTTCCAGTGAAAATAATGCTTAGTTTTTTACTGAAGGAAAGAAAAAAGATATTGTGCAGATGACCTGGCTGGGAGACTTTGAGGGAAAAGTTAAGAGTGAAGTATATGAAGGATATTCCTCAAGTGGACAGCTGTAACACTACAGTCCCTTTCTAGGACATCCTGAACAACGGTGGTGAGGAAAACCTTCCCAACCAAGACACATTACAAATGTCGCTCTCTACATACTTAACAAAGTAGACAAAATAGAATACAAACAAATTAAAATTTCACCAGTGGCAACCAAACCAGGAACAGGGTCAAACTCATATCATAAATTTTAAATACTTACAGCTAAAGAGAGAACTGTAGTAGGTATCAAACATTTGTTCAATGAATAAATAAATTCCAGTGTGGCAAAACTCAGATCTGCTTCTAAACATGCCTCCACAACTCCAAGGTACTACAAAGAAAAAAAAGTAAACTGTAAGATCCTGAGACTCAAGTCCCAATTTGGAACGAAGTCAACTGGGGAATGAGTCAATAAAATCCTTGAGAATAAAGCTCCTACATTTACCTCAGAACCCTACAGAGCATAAACTGCTTAAGAGCTTGCCATCACCTAGGGCACTGCACTGAATTCAAGTACTTATTTTATTTATGTAAACTGCAGCTATTTCCAAAGAGAATTTTAGCTAATTCCAAAATGTAACTTTACTTTTTGGTGTTAGGCATTTTATAAGTACCCGAGCTTCTCTGGATGAATATAGTAGAAGAAAAATGAGAGAAAAATTACTATTAAACCAATACTGACCAAGCTCACCATTTCCTAAGCTGGAGGGAGTTCGTACACTTATTTCATTTGAGATCCAGCTAAATGTCTTTTTTTAATCTCTGAGCTAAAATTACTTGCTTTTTTGGATATTTTAAATTAATTTTATAAAAGCTGGCCACGATTCTCCAAAAATTAAAAACTACAGGCCTGGATATATAATTCTGGAATCTAAAACTGTTGCTGTACACCTTGTGGCATATTACACTATAAAGTTTTATATATGCCAAATATTCTACTGAGGATTTTACATGGACTAACTCACTTAATCTTCTAATAATATTGAGGTAAGTATTGTTATTATGTGTATTTTAGAGATGAGGATATTAAAGCATAATAATTTTTCTCAATGGTACCAGATTTTATTCCCAGGCAGTAAAATGCCAAAGCTTCTATTCCTGTCCATTACACAATATTGCATCCTTACATGATAAATGGATAAGAAAGAGATTTCTAATTAAGAACAGGCCATCTCCTATCTCCATTTTCTGGCCTACTGGACCCAGAAACTCTTGAATTTATTGACATGATCTATGTTGTCATGAATTCAAACGACTGGATTTGCAAGAATATTAACAATGTTGATAAATAGTCAAAGGTTAATATTAACAACACTGGATGAGTTCATGTCCTTTGCAGGGACATAGATAAAGCAGGAAACCATCATTCTCAGCAAACTGACATAAGAACAGAAAACCAAACACCAACACCACTTGTTCTCACTCACAAGTGGGTGTTGAACAATGAGAACACATGGACACAGGAAGGGGAACATCACACACTGGGACCTATCAGGGGGTGGGGGGCTAGGGGAGGAATAGCAGGGAGTGGGGGAATAGAGGAGGGATAGCATTAGGAGAAATACCCAATGTAGATGACGGGGTGATGGATGCAGCAAGCCACCATGGCATGTGTATACCTATGTAACAAACCTGCATGTTCTGCACATGTATCCCAGAACTTAAAGCATAGTTTAAAAAATTAACAACACTGATAAATAACCAATGGTTAATATTATGACTTACTGCTTCTCTGCCTGAGCTTCACACTTTCCATGTATTTATTTGGAAACATACCCAATAAGTTACTTGTCAATGACAAAATAAATATTCATTGTTATAACAAAATTTATTACTGAATTGTGATTAAAAGCTATCAGCACACTAGGAAGAGAAGGGAACGGATATGCATACATATGTTAACCAAAAGAAACATACAACAACATATGTAGTAGCACTATTTTTATTAATCCAAAACTGGAAATTACCCAAATAGCCATCATTAGGAGAAAGAACATATCATTTGTACCACATTCATTTAATGTAATACCATAGAACAAAGAGTGAATGTAGCCATGTTTATGGCTACATGCATAAACATGGGTGTTATGTCAAAGAAGTTAGATATAAAATCATTATATGATTCCTTTTATATAAAGCTCCAAAACAGGTAAAACTAATTTATGGTATTAGAAGTCAAGATAATTATTACTATTTAAGAGAGTGGGGAGTGCCGGACAGGAAAAATAAGTGGGGGCTTCTGGGGGTGCTAGTAACATTATATTTTGTAATCTGGGAGTTGGTTACATGGATGGTTCAGTTTGAGATAATTCATCCATTTGTACACTTCTGATTTGTGTACTTTTCTGTATATATACATATTTACATACATATATGAAGTATTATATATATATAATTTCAATTAAAAACACAGAAAACAAAACAGATTAGGATGCAGACAATCAAAAGTAGAATACCTTATGCATCTTCCCTACTCTGCCTGTCCTACTGTCCATCCCTTCCAAAGGCTGACTTGTATTTTTCCCCATGCTTCCCTCTCCTATACATCTTCTAACCATTTGAGGACTCTTTGATAATTACTTCCTAATTCTGTCTTCAGTTCCACATGTCAAAATTAGGCTTCAGTGCCCTAAATGCTGAAGACCCCAAGATGCCAGAAAGTTTAGGGTACAAAGTAATGGTTAACCCAGCAAGATCATGAAATAATTTTAGGAGTAAAAGAGAACAGTCCAGCATGGTGGGAAAGCTTAACAGAAGAAAAGGCATCTAGAAATTCAGCTTGGGAACTTTGACATCTAAAAGTCTTGGTAGAAAAGAAGAAGAGTGTAGCTAGAAAGAAAGAAATGCGAGAGTATAGCCAGAAAGTGTAGCCAGAAAGAAAGGCAGACTAATGTTCAAGCTACAGAGCAGGTTCCAACCCCTAGGCTCAAGCTAGCCAGAACCCTGGCCAAGTCCCTAACTATGCCTCCCAAATAAAATCACATTAAATATTAATATTTACAATGTGATGTTAGATAGAAGACTACATTACATTTGCGGGAGAGACAGCACAGAAACTAGTACACCTGAAGTCAGCAGGGACAATGAGAGAAAGGGATGAGTGCGATTTTTGTTTGTTTGTTTGTTTTTAACCATTTAGTACACTATTTGTCCCCACTCCTATCCCATTCCTCTCACTACTTTCTTCTTATAATGTTCCTGGATCTTTTGCTACATGTTTTCCATTTTTCCAATAAGATTCTCATTCATAGGGTGTAAAAATACAGAGGAAATAAAAAAGCAAAAGACAATATTTGAGGGAACTCTACTTGTAAGTTACAATTTCCCTGAAGTTGTGCTTTATCTATAAGACATGAAAACCTACCATGATTTTCTGAAGTTTAGAAAGGAGATTATGCAGGACCAAGATCACACTGTACCCTACAGAACCCACATCCTTCTTCATGAGGCCTCCAAGGAGATAACCACTAAGAAAAAAATCCCTGAAAAAGAAAAAGACATTTACATTCCCAGAAGCTCTCTTACTGGAAATACATACAAGTACAAAAGTTCGCACAATTAATATAGCCAATAATAGGACGATAACTAAACTCTGATAATTATATAATAATAGCTATGAGTTTTAATGTAACTAAAATGTTACACAATATGTCCTATAATTGACATAATTAGCTTACTTAATACTTCAACAGCCTTTAAAATAGGCATTATCATCCTTACTTTGATGATGAGGAAACAGACTAAGAAAAGCTAAGTAATTGCCCAAGGTCATACAACAGTAAATGGAAGAGCCAGGAAGCAAACTCAAGTGAGCCAGACTCTGCCTGGAGGCTGGCCTGCTCTATTCAAGAAACATACCAATATAATGATGATTGTGTTATTTAAGTCAACCCAATCATGTATACTTACCTTAAAAGGTTTTTTTAAAAAATATATAAATTGCATAAGAAAAATACAAATATTAGTTGAAATGTACCCATACTACAAATGAATTATGCATAATTCAGTGATAGTTATTTTAGCTGACAGGAGCACACTTTGCATGAGTACTAATGGGTTCCAACAAAGAAAGAGTAATAAGTGGGAAAAAGTTTGATTCCAGGTCATGTAGATCAAAAATTTTGAAGAAAGGGAGACAGCAAAACCCTCTAACCCCTTAAAAGTACCCCAGAGGAGAAAAAAATTCAACCTGAAGCAGTCAAAACTCAAAAGGCACGTCTTCCACATAATTTCACTCATATGCTTACCACTACTGGGAATGTCATTTAACATGTCTGATCAAGCCTTGGAAGAATTTGCCCCAAGTTGTTTGAGGAATCTTAAAATAGAGATGAATTCCTGGAAAACTATAGGAAATTGTAAAAGCAGTTCACACCAATAAAAGATTTAAAATGCTGATGGAGACACTGAGCCAGTCGTCACCACCACAAGATCAGCATTAATTGAGGAATCTATGGGTTCAGCATAAAAGTGCATCATTGCTGACACAAGTCCACACTTGAAGGACTTTTGGAACTGTATTTCAGTGATTATTCTAGTTATGTAGAGGTTCGCAGCCCAGGATACTTTTTTATACAACTATTAAAGTTATTTCTTCTAGATTTTCCCACCATTTCATTCCAGCCTATAAAACCTTCTTCATGCATCCTGAATCTTACCTATAACATATCTGCCATCAATTCACACTGTTATTCAAGTCACTGATTAAAATGGTGATCTACATATATTCAAAGAAATTGTCCTTCAACATAATAGCTAATTACCTTACAAGCTGTTAGCCCCCATGAATCAGTAAGATTTGGAAGCCTATCCATTGTAAAAACAGAACCCAGGGTACCAGTCCTCTGAGGGCATTACCCATATCATACATTACCCATATCATACTCCAACTAGGTGGCTGGAGTAATAAAATAATAAAAGCCTCTGGAAAAGAGAAGAAATAAGGAGCGATAAAGATGCTAATGCTGACAATTAAGCAAAAATGGCTTTTTGACTATCATTTTTTAATGCTTTAGCGAGTATTTGATGCAGAACATTTCCCATACTGAATTCCTTGACTAATAATAGATGTTCTTCAAAAGAAGAGTTCCCTGGTTAAAAATATTTGGGAAACCCTGGTTAAACACAGGGTCTTAAGTTCTACAGACCTTCTCAGAGTCAGCACCCTTAATAGGCTAATGTACATTGTGGCTCCAAGAGGAGGACCATCTGTGCCTTCCCGAAAGGTCCCAAACCATTAAAGATTATTGCTCACAAAATATTAATCATGCCTACTGGCATAGAGATGGGGGCCAGGTGAAAGGGATGGTGGCTGACAGGCAATGAACAAACAATTATAACATGATGTGACAGGAGCTATGGAAGAGCCCTACTTGAATGCAAGTAACTTCACTAGAAGGAATTGCTTAAGCTGCAGAGAACGTCACAAAAAGTATCATAAAGCAGATGAGATTTCCCACCAGATCTTATAGGATTTATAAGAAAGCTTGTCTGGTGGAGAAGAAAAATGGCAGAGGAAATAGCATGTGCAAAGACATTAATTAGATAAGAAATAATCAACGACTGTTGTTAACATGCAAAGGAACAATTCCATAAAAGACAAGTGGTAGTAGAAAAGACTAAAAAATTCAACTTTAATGTCCGATTTTCAGGAGGCTTGCAAGCCAAGGTAAGAAATTTGAAATTTATTCTAGACAAAGGAGAGCTTACCAGGAGCTTTAAGGCAAGAAAATTACATGATAATATTTGTTTATAGAAAGATGACTCTTGCAGCAATGTAGGAGAAGGACTGATATGAAGATATCATGATGGTAGAAAAAGACTCATTAGAAAAATTCTGGAAATAATCCAGATACAAGGTAGCCAGAGCCAGAATAAAACAAGCCATGCCGAGGACAAAGAGGAGGCTTAGATCCAGGAGATAAATCTGCAGTAAAACTGACAAAATATGGTGGTCATGTGAGTGTGAGGATGAAGAAAGGGGAGAAATAAAGAATGACTATAGAGTCCTTAGTCTGAGACACAAAATAATGTCACTGATGGGTGATAGGAAACAATAGAAGAAATATTATACATCTGGGGAAAGTATTATAATGGGACCAGTTTGAGATGATGGGGATATCTAAGTATCTAAGTAACCAAGTGGAGAGATTGTATATGCAGTGAGACACAAATGACTAGAAACAAAAAGTCCAGGGTTGAGAATCTCCTGCATAGTTACTGAGAATCTCTATGAGAGTCTCCTGCAGAGTTAGAGGCCTGACTATAGGAGTAAACACACTGTCTCAAGGTTCACCGAGGCAGAGTATGCAGCATACGTTTGATATTCTGGGTTAAAAACCATGATAAAAAAAGAAAAGTAGACCTCACTTCTCAATTTGGCATAATCAACTAAATTTGCCAACCTCCAATATCCTCTCATTTCCATTTATAACAATATATCAAAGACCACAGGTAGCAGTTCATTATCTCCCAGGCATATTTCTATAATAATCAGATATGGAATTCACAGTAACAAACTACATGAGATTAAATCCTAGCTGGGAACTCTCCAAAACTCTTCACCTATTTTGGATTTCAGATCTCTCTTACACATGCATATTCTACTACCTCAGTTCAAGGATCATTGCTCTTCAGCACATATGCCTCAAGCATTTGTTAGGTCAATAAGGGAAATATAAGAAAGTATAAAAGATGACAGATGTACATAAGGAGGCTATGATTTCCAAAGAGATTCTTCCGTAAAATTTATGCTAGCTAGGACTAATGTCAACCTAAATCTGCAAGCTGCTAAAACAAGCAGAAATTAGTACTTGAAGAATTTAGGAAATAAACAACAAAGAAAGAACAGTGGAGATATGGGTGGATCAGAATATGATGAATCAGACCATTTCACAAAGGGTGGCTTCTCCTGAGCAGGGATCTTTAACAGGTATAAAAGGCCACTCTCCTGACCTTTAGTATCCTGCCACTACTTCACTCAACATCCTACATGTATGTTGGTGAACTGAGTACGAGGGAATCCATCCAACTATTCCTATTTATCATAAACTAAGGTGGAAATCTAGGGATGTACTCAGCATAACACTACGGGATGCTTGGCTTTGTAAAAAAGTTATTTTAGGTCCCCTGTAACCATACGATTCTCTAATAGAGAAGGAAATTGAAGACAGTAATGTGCCTTCTTTGAGATTACTCAGTACTCTTTGCATTGCTGCATTGTATATCCCTAAGACATGGCGGGCTGAAAGAAATACAGCATTATTGATTGTCTCCATTATTTTCAGAGGGCTTTGTCTAAATATCATGCAGCTCTTACTCTGGACTGGATGAGTCATGCCTCTTGTTGAATCTATAGATGCAGAGAATGCTTATATCCTGCATCCTTTTAGATATATGGTAATTTAGACAGGATCAGATCAGTAAGATCAGTATTGGCAGGATAGAATCTGATTTCAGAAAACCAATCCTCTGATTCTCTATTATCTGAATTCATTATGGTTGAATTCTAATGGAATAATTCATCCATTAATTCATGTAATTGAGTCCTATTGCTGAGTAGGTACTTTGATACATAACACAGATACTAACATGAATAAGCTGTAATCACTAATCTCACAAAGATCACTTATTATATGAGACATTCCATAAAATGCCAACTGTAGTTCAGTACACTACATGCTGTATGAGGAATGATGTGCTAGGTATGCAAAGAAAACAACGCGAACAATGTGCTAAAGAAAAATGAAGGAAGGATACTCCACACAGACAAAACCACTTATTTGTTTATCATGCAACAATAATCATTCATGCATGCAACAATAATTGACATGTGCCAGCCTACCATGAGCAAGGCCCTAATCTAGATTCTGAGTTTACAGTAGTAAACAGACAAAATTATCACTCTCAAAGAGCTTATACATTCTGGGGAAGGAGACAGAAACTAATCAAATTTCAAATGGTAATAAAATGACATAAAGAAAATAAATGTACCAGAGATAGGAAGGAAAGTTACTCATAGGAGACATTATCTGAACAGAAACCAGACATACAGACACAAACTATGTGGAGAAAAAGACATCAACAAACAATTCAGAGCACAAGGTCCTTAGAAAAGAACAGGCAGAATAGCCACCATATTTTTCTGAGCTGAAAGGTCAATGAGTCCACAGCATAGTGAACAAGTAGAAAGGAGATACAAAATGACATCAGAGAGGTAGATGAGGGTCAAATCACAAAAAGAATAACAGGAAAAAGTTTATCTACTATCCCAAGTATAATAAGAAGTTCTCAAGTGTTTTAAGCAGGGAAGTAACACTGATTTACATTTTTAGAACTTCATGCTGATTGCTGTGTGGATAGTAGATTGGGGCATGAAGAAGGAGGAGAGACTAGTTGCAATAGTATAGCTGAGATTATGGTAACATGAACTAGATTATTAGCAGTAAAATGGATTAAGAGGCCGAGCATGATGGCACACACCTGTAATGCCAGCACTTTGGGAGGCCGAGGTGGGTGGATCACGAGGTCAGGAGTTCGAGACCAGCCTGGCTAACATGGTGAAACCCCATCTCTACTAAAAATACACAAATTAGTAGGGTACGGTGGCAGGAACCTGTAGTCCCAGCTACTCAGGAGGCTGAGGCAGGAAAATTGCTTGAACTTGGGAGGCAGAGGTTGCAATGAGCCAAGACTGTATCATTGCATTCCAGCCTGGGCGACAGAGCAAGACTCCATCAAAAACAAAACCAAACAAAACAAAACAAAAAAAAAACGGATTAAGAGTATTTTGAGGCTGGGTGTGGTGAGTCATGCCTGTAATTCCAGTACTTTGGGAGGCCAAGGTGTGTGGATGGCCTGAGCTTAGGAGTTCAAAACCAGTCTGGGGTATATAGCAAAGCCCCATCTCTATCAAAAATATAAAAATTAGCCATGCATGGTGGTGTGCATCTGTGGTTCCAGCTACTTAGGAGACTGAGGTGGGAGGATCACTTGAGCCTGGAAAGCAAAGGTTACAGTGAGCCAAGATCATGCCACTGCACTCCAACCTTAATGACAGCGTGAGACCCTGTCTCAAAAAGAAAAAAAAAAACTTTTTTGAGAGAAAACTGGTAGGGTTTGCTGATGGACTGTAAATAAAAGATGAGGAAAGATAAATGAAAGATGACTCAATATTTTAGTCTGACCAACCTGGTAGATGATGATACTTTTCATGATTAATTGGATGCAGAACAACAGGTGCACTATAGTCTGATGAAAGAGAAATCAGGAGTTCTGTTTTTGGTGACATCAAGTTTGAAATGCCTATCAACATCCATAATGCCAAACAAGCACCCAGGCGACATTCCTATTGCTAAATTCAATGGCCATTTCAATTGCTTAGTATCTTAGCAGCATTTAGCATTTAGCTAACCTCTCCATCCTTCTTTATCTGGCTCCCATGACACTATATTTTCCTGGATTTCCTCCTACCTCCCTGGCCAGTACTTCTGGGTCTATTTGACTGGCTTTGCCTCCTCTGCTTGACCTCTAAGGACTAAAAGGCTCCAGAGTTCTGTTGCTTTTTTTCCCTTATATATCTACACATTCTTCCCTAGGGAGTCTCATTCTAGTCCTTTGACATGCCATCTGTATGCCAGTCGTTCTGGCTATAGTTAGTCCAGTGACAGTGAGGAACAATCAAGAGATTTAAAAGAACAGTCAATATCTACCTATGACCAGTCTAAATATAGTCATAGGCAATACTGATCCAGCAAAAGAGGAAAATAAAATCCCAGTCATGGTGAAAGAGGAAGCAGCTCTAGATAGTCAGTATCTCAGGAGGGCCAAATAACCAGTCACTGACAGTTTGTATGGTTTCAATGGACAGTCAGGAGAGAGTGCCAAGTCATCTCATAACCAATCATTACCTACAGAGTCTGGAGTCAGTACAAGTGAACCAAGGTGTCCAGGTATAGTCAATCTAATAATAGTGAAAGACAATCAGAAAACTCAGACAGTCAGCATCAACCCATAAATAGCCTGGATATGGCCAAAAACAACAGAAATCTAATAAAATAGGAAAATGAGGCTCTCACTACAAATACTCACAAGAGAGTGTTAGATTCTCAGGACAGACATCTGTTTATGGACAGTCTGGGTATACACATGGAAAATCTGGACCCAATACAAGAAGACATGGATCCAGCCACAATCTGTAAGGAGAGAGCTCTGGAAACTCATAATCTCATAATCATCACCTGTGCAGTCTAATATAGCATAAACAGACAGCAGAAATCTAAATTTACTCTGTCCAGTAATGAAGCATAGGTTAGAAGAGTGGGATACACAGTTACTCTTCTCCTATGGTCAAGCTGTGTATAGGCATAGGCGATCTGGATCCAGCATACACACACAAAAAAATAATAAAAATTAAGAAAGGAAGGAAGGAAGGGAGGGAGGGAGGGAGGGAGGATGGGAGGAAGGGAGGGAGGGAGGAAGGGAGAAGAAAGAAAGAAGAAAGAAAGAAAAGAAAGAAAGAGAAAGAAGAAAGAAAGAAAGAAAAAGAAAGAAAGAAAGAAAGAAGAAAGAAAGAAAGAAAGAAATAGAGAAAGAAAAGGAAAGGAAAAGAGAAAGAAAGAAGAAAGAAAGAAAGAAAGAAAGAAAGAAAGAAAGAAAGAAAGAAAGAAAGAAGAAAGAAAGAAGGAAAGAAAGAAAGAAAGAGAGAGAAAGAAAGAAAGAAGGAAGGAAAGGAAGAAAGAAAGAAAGAAAAGAAAGAGATGGCTCTAGCCACGGACAGTCAAAAGGTAGGGTAGAAACTCATCAAGAATGGACAACTATTCATGGGCAATTTAGTCTTCCAAGAAGAATCTGTGTTCAACACCAGGAAAAGAAATTGGTTCACTATAGACAATCAAAAGGCAGCACTGGACCCAAAATAAGCAGATATCAAGGATAAAGTTATAATCAGGCCAGTGACCATAAAATACAATCTGGAGACAAAGAGATATAATCAGAATCAACCCATGGGCAGTTGGTCAATAAGAGATATGTCTATAAACTCTAAATGCTAGGTCTTACCAGAGACAAACATCCACTCGTGGTCAGTCTGAATCTACATGTGAACAATCAGGATCCATCACTAGAAAAAGCCAGATAGATAGTCCATGAACAAACATGAGACAGCTCTAGACAATCCACGTCTTTTCGTGGCCAGACATAAATTCATGGACAGTTTGGGTCTAGTCATGGAGAGCAGTGATCAGTAAAACGGTAAGACACAGATTTACCTGTGAACACTTGGAAGACAACTCCAAATACTTAGAGTCAGCTCATAAATAATCATTACCAGCAAAATCTGGAACCAGTAAAAATAGATAAGAATCCAATTAGGCTGGTGAAGGACTGTCATGAGACTCAGATTAAGAATTAGCAATAGTCTATGAACAGTCTGAGTTCAGTAGAAGAGAAAAGAATCAAGCCATAGATAGTCAGATGATAGCAGTAGACAGTCAGGTAAGATCCACATGGTCTGTTACCAATAGCAGAAAACAGGCATTCAGTTATAGTCAATCTAGTGATAGTGAATGACAATCGGGAAATAAGATAGACTGTCAGCTTTTACCCACAGTCAGTCTGAGTATGGCCATAAGCAATCATGATCCAACACAAGAGAAAGGCAGGATTCTAGCCATGGAAAGTTAGAATACAGCTCTCGACATTCAAGATGTCAACATGGCCAGACAGCAATCCATGGGCATTCTGGGTCCACCCAAGGAGAATATGGGTCTGGTATAACAGAATGACATGTATCTTATTATGGACAACCAGGAGATCATTCTAGATGTTCCAGATCTGCTCACAGACAATCTGCACCTACAAGGCCTGGCTCAAATATAAACAGACATTGAGTATCCAATGATTGTAGTGATAGTAATATCAGAAGACTTATAGAAAGTATCAACCCATGGACAGTCTGAGTATGATTACAGATAGTTGAGACACAGACAGTCAGAAGACAGTTCTAAACACTCAGAATATCATGAAGGACAGACACACACTGAAAAGCAGTCTGCACCTATCTATAGACAGTTGAGATCCAGCACCAAAAGCACACAGTTTAGCCAAGGACAAACAGAGAAAGCTGTAGACACTCAACGCTTACTCTCAAACTATCATAATTTTACCCAGTCTGGGTCCAGTATAAGCAGATAAGGGGGATCCAATTATGGTCAGTCCAGTAATAGTGAAGGACAATCAGAAACAATATAATAAATCTGAAAATGACCATAAGGAGTCTGGTCTAGCACAAGAGAAAGAGATTATTTCAGCCATGGGAAATTAGGAGATGGTCCAGGGTTCTACCAAGAGCAGACATCTACCCATAGGCAAGCTGGGTCTACCCATGAAGAATGTAGGTCCAACACAAGAAAAAGGCATGAGTATATTTATGGATAATCTGGGTCATTTCATAGGCAATTATAATCTATACAGACTAAATCTACAACAAGAAAACACCACAGGTCCAATATTGGTCAAGCCAATGATAGTGAAGGACAATCAGACAATTCAGAAAGACAGTAAAAATCAACCCATGGATGGTCTAAGTCCAGTTCTAAAACCAATGCAAATCCATTTATGGCCAGTCAATAGGCAGTTCAAGAAACTCAGGGTCTCATTAAGGTCAGAAAGCCACTAATAGACAATCTGAGTCCAACCATGGACACACATGATCCAGTAGAGGAGAAAATCAAGAATCCTGCCATGGGCAGTCAAGAAATAGCTCCAATGTTCAGGATCTCATGAAGGCCAAATAATCATTATGGACAGTCTGATTCTTCCCATAGGCTTTCAAGGTCAAGTAAAAGAGAAAGGCAAGAATCCTGCCTTGAAGAGTCAGGATACAGCTCTACAAACTCTTCCTGGACATAGACAATCATCATCTGGGTACAAGGAAAGTAGACATTGAGGATTCAGCTACAGCCAGTCCAGTGATAATGAAGAGCAATTAGAAGATTCAGAGAAGAAATAGCATCAATATATGGACAGTCTGGATACAGACATGTGAAATCTGAGTCTAGCACCAGAGGAAGACAAGGAGATTATGTCATATACTCAGAATCTCCCTGGAGACAGAGAGCCACTCATGGATTCAGCACACAGGCAGACAAACCTCTAGCCAGGGACAGACAGAAGACTGCACTATATATTCAGGTCATGCCTAGACATGCACTAATGGACACTAATAATATGGTTTACTCATGGGGAATCTGGGTATTGCACATGAGAAAACATGTATCCAGCCACCAACAATCAGAAAATAGCTCCAGACACTCAGGGTCAGCTTCATCCATACAGTCTGATTCTAGTAAAAGTAGGCAACGCAGATATGTTTATGGTCAGTTTAGTGGTGGTAAAAGAGACTCAAAGAGTCAACATTAACCCATGGACAGTCCAAGTGTGGTCATGGACAATCAGAACCAAATAAAATAACACTGAAAGGATCCATCCGTAATCATTCTGAAGACAGTGCTAAAAATTCAAGGTCTATTTATATACATACAATGTCTACCCGTAAACAGTCAGGATCCAACATCAAAAAAATAATAGACAGAGGAAGTTCCCTCTAGGAGCAAGCAAGTCATAGCCATAATCAAGCAGGAGATAGATTACACACTCAGAAGCCAGACAAGTCAAACCCTATTGGAAATTGATCAAGATGATGGGAGAAATAATAAAATAGATGCAAACTTTCTTGGAAGGATGGAAAGTTTTTCAAAAGCTGTAGGAGAGAGTTATGGCTGAAGGCAGCTTAATCCTCTTATCTTGAACTAATAGCAAAGAGCAGATAGCAAGGAAATGTAGGGGAGTTTATCTAAATAGCTTGTTTACTCATGTTGTCCTAAGACCAGTCTTTGTCCAACTGTGTGCATGACTGCTCTCTACTTGGGGAGTTGGCAATGTTAATTACAGAATAATGGTGTTTACTCAGGATCTTTGTCATTAAACCTGTAATAATTAAATACGAGGGTTGCTGGCTTATCAGGGATAGTATGCCACAAGTTTGTGTGTTTGCATATGTCTTTCATCCATCGTTCAGCCAGAGTCTGCCCCCAGACTTGAAAAAACCCAAGGTGAATTTGGGTCTAATTATATACAGAGTGACAGTAACGATGAAAGGATCAGCTTATAGTTGTAAACATGGCAGCTATAGAAGTACTGATAAGACTATGGATAGTCTGAAACAAAAATAGACCATTCGACCTTGATTTTGGTCCATTGAAATCTGAGGATAAAAGCACAAATAAGCTTAGTCTTAAGCAGTCAGAATATCCCTGATCATTCAGGGTCTGGATCAACAGGTAAGACTAAAAGGCAAAAGTTTAATCTTGGATACTCAGGAATAAACCAGAAACAATTATTTGATACTATTAAACGAAAAACTACACTAACACTTGTTAAAATGGTAAGACAGACATTATTCAAGGCTACCTTGATAGGTGTAGGGACTACTGCAATGGGATTTTGTAATGGGTAGACAGATGGAGCTCAATTCCTAATTCAACAAATAAAAGAGGAAATTTATAGCCAGGGAGAAGAATGGTGAAGGTCAGTGGCTAAAAAATTACGGCAAGGATAAGATAATTCTTGATAAGCTGACCTAACAGAATTCTTACTGAAGACAGGCCACAGTGATCCCATATTACCTGGGAGATGATGAGAGAAGAAATTGGTCAGATACTGAAGGTTATCAGATATCTCAAGGGTGGAGGATTCTGTCTAAACTGACTTAACAGGATTCTTGCTAAATCTGGGCTCTTGGGGACATTCCCAAGAATGGGGTCTAGTTCAAAAAAACCTGACTAGTTAGGTTAAGGAGAGTCTCTGTCAATATTCATGGTCAGTCTGGACTTTGCATAGGTGGAAGACCATAAATTACTTATAGTCCATCAGTGGCCTATAATAATTATGGGACATCATCAAGTGAACTAACCTCCATATAATAAGAATTCCCAGGAGAGAAAAAGAGAAGGATCTAGAAAACATGTTTAAGGAAATAATGGCTGAAAGTTTCCCAAATCTGAAGAAAGATGATGCTATCCAAGTACAAGATGCTCAGAAGTCATAATCCAATTCAATCCAAAGAGGAAATCCCCAAGACATATCATAATTAAATTAGCAAAAATTAAAGACAAATCAAGAATACTCAAAGCAGCAAAAGGAAAGAAATATATCATATTCAAAGAAGTCCCAGTACAATTTTCAGCAGAATTCTCAGTAGAAACTCTGCAGACCAAGAGAGAACAGGATATGATATTCAAAGTGACAAAGAAAAAAAAAAACCTGCCAACCAAAAATAGTGTACCCAGCAAAGTAGTCTTCAAACATGAAGAAGAGATAAAGAATTTCCAAACAAACAAAAGCTGAGAGAATTCCTTACAGCAGAACTGCCTTACAGGAAATGTTAAAAGAAGTTCTTAATATGAAAGGAATGGATGCTAATGTACAAGAACACATCTGAGGTTATTAAACTCACTGCAAAAAAAAAAAAATTCAGAATACTCTAATACTGTAATTAAAGTAAGTAAATCATTTATATTTTAAGAATAAAGACTAAAAGACAAATCTATTAAAACAATAACTAAAACAATTGGTTAAGAGATAGGCAATACAAAAATGTAAATGGAAACATCAAAAAGTCAAAATGTTGGGAGGAAATAGTGTTGAAGTACAGAGGGTTTTTTTGTTGTTGTTATTTTTCTTTTCTTTGCAATGAAGTTAAGTCTTTATCAGCTTAAAATAATCTATAATAACATAAGATGTTGTTTGTAGGCCTCACGGTAATCAAAAAGCAAAAACCTATCATAAATACACTAAAAATAAATAGCACAAAATCAAAACATACTATTAGAGAAAATCACTTAACAACAAAGAAAAACAAGGAGAGAAAGGAAAAAAATCTACCAAACAACTACAAAACAAGTAACAAAATGCCAATAGTAAACCCTTACCTATCAATAATAACTTTTAATATAAATGAGTTAAATTCTAAAATTAAATGATGGAGAGTGTCTGAATGGATTTTTTTAAATGACCCAACTATATGCTGCCTATAAGAAACTTACTTCACCTATAAAGACATGCACAGACTGAAAGTGGAGAGATAAAAAAAGGTACTTCAGGTATGCTCAGATAAAGGAGACTATATATCAATAATGATTTTGAAAAAAGATTTTTTAAAGGCCATTATATAATGATATAAAGGGTCAATACAACAAAAGGATATCACAATTGTAAATATATACTCACCCAACCTCAGAGCATCCAAATATATAAGTCAAGTATTAATACATTTAAAAGGGGAGATTAGCTGCAATATACACTAATAGTGGGGAACCCAAATATCCCATCTTAAGCAATAAACAGATCATCCAGACAGACAATCAATAAACAGCAGAGTTAAACTACACTCTAGATCAAATGGACCTAAAAGACATTTAGAGAACATTGCATCCAATAACTACAGAATACACATTCTTCTCATTGGCACAAGAAACATTCTCCAGGATGAACCATATGTTAAGACAAAAAACAAGTCTTAATACATTTTTAAAAACTAAAATCATATCAAATATCTTTGCAGACTACAAATGAATAAAACTAGAAATCAATAACAAGAGGAACTCGGGAAACTGTACAAATATATGGAAACTAAACAACATGCTCCTGAATGACCACTGGGTCAAGAAAGAAATTAACATGAGGCTAGCATGGTGGATCACGCCTGTAATCCCAGCACTTTGGGAGGCCAAGGTGAGTGGATCACGAGGTAAGGAGATCAAGACCATCCTGGCCAACATGGTGAATCTCCATTTCTACTAAAAATACAAAAATTAACTGGGCATGGTGGTGTGCACCTGCAGACCCAGCTACTCAAAAGGCTGAGGAAGAAGAATTGCTTGAACCCGGGAGGCAGAGGTTGCGTGAACTGAGATCGCACCACTGCGCTGCACTCCAGCCTGGTGGCAGAGCAGACTCCATCTCAAAAAAAAAAAAAAAAAGAAAAAGAAAAAAAAGAAAGAAATTAACACGAAATAAAAAATTTCTTCAAACAAATGAAAAGTGAAACACAATATACCAAGAACTATAGGATACAGCAAAAGCAGCAATAAAAAACAAGTTAACAGCAATAAACACCTACAGTAAAAAAACAAAATAAAAACAAAACAAAAAAACCCCCAGAATGTCTCAAATAAGCAATCCTAAAATGCACCTAAAGGAACTAAAAAGTAAGAAAAAATCAAACTCCAAATTAGTAGAAGGAAAGAAATAGTAAGAATCAGAAAACAACTAAATGAATTATAGACTTAATGATACAAATGATCAATGAAATAAAAAGGTTTTTTTTTGAAAAGATAAGCAAAATCAATAAAACCCTTGCTAGACTAACCAAGGGAAAAGAGCAAAAAGACCCAAACAAAATCAGAAATTAAAAAGGAGACTCTATAACTAATACTGCAAAATTATAAATGTTCATCAGAGACTATTATAAACTACACACTACAAGCTAGAAAACCTAGAAGAAATATGTAAGTTCCTAGACACATTCAACTTACCAAGATTGAATCAGGAAGAGAGAAAACCTGAAAAGACAATTAATAAGTAATGAGATTGAATCAGTAATAAAGTTTCCCAGCAATGAAAAGTCCAAGACCAGATGGCTTCACTGCCAAATTCAAATAAACTTTCAAAGAGCAAAACAAGTCTTAATACATTTTTTAAAATCAAAATCACATCAAGTGTCTTTCCACCCATGCATTAAAACTATAAATTAATAATGGAAGAAACAATAGAAATTGCACAAAATAATGGAAATTGAACAACATGTTCTTCAACAATAAATAGGTCAATAAAGAAAATTTTAAAAATTTAAGGAAAAAATGAATATAAACAATGTACCAAAACCTATAGAATATAGCAAAAGTAGCTCTAACAGGTAAATTCGCAGCAATAAAGGCCTACATTTAAAAAAAGTAGAAAGACTTCAAATAAACAACCTAATAAGGCACTTCAAGAAATCCAAAATTAGTAGAAAAAAAGAAATAATAAAAATTAAAGCAGAAAAAAAATGACATTGAGACTATATATAAATGTGTGTGTGTGTGTGTGTGTGTGTGTGTCACTGAAATGAAAATTTGATTTTTTGGAAAGATAAACAAAATCAAGAAACCATTAGCTAGACTAAGGAAAGACCCAAGAAAAATCAAGGATGGAAAAAAGCCATTGCAACTGATTCCACAGATATATACAAAGGATTATCAGAGATTAAACAAACAATTTTATCCAACAAATTGGGAAAATCTAGAGGAAATCGACAAATTCCTGGAAACACACAGTGTATCAATATTGAATCAGGAAAAAAGAGAAAATTTGAACAGACCAATAATGATTAATGAGATAAAATCAGTAACAACAAATTTCTCAACAAAGAAAAGTCCAGGACCAGATGGCTTCACTGCCAAATTCAATTACTCTTTTCAAGAGGTATAAACATCAATTCTCCTAAAACTGTTCCCAAAAATTAAAGAGGAGGGAATTCTCTCTAACTCATTCTGTGAGGTCAGCATTACTCTGATACCCAGCCCAGATAGAAACACAATGAAAAAAGAAAACTACAGGCCAATATGCCTGACGAACATAAATGCAAAAATCCTGAACAAAATACTAGTCAACTAAATTTAACAACACATTAAAAAGATTATTTATCAAGATTAAATGAGTTTCACCCTGGAAATAAAAGCATGCTTCAACAAATGCAAATCAATAAATGTCATACATCACATGAACAGAATCAAGAATAAAAGCCATGATCATATCAATGCTAAAAAAAAAAAGTCCTCAATAAAATTCAACAGCGTTTCATGATAAAAACTCTCAATAACTGGGTACAGAAGAAGCATACCTCAAAGCAATAAAGGCCATATAAGACAAACCCACAGCTAACATCATAATGAATGGAGAAAAACAAAGGCTTTCCTCTAAGCTCTGGAACAAAACACGGATGGCCACTTTCACAATTCCTATTCAACACAGTACTGGAAGACCTTGCCAGAGCAACTAGGAAGAAGAAAGAAATAAAGGGAGTCCAAACTGGAAAGAAAGAAATCAAATTATCCTTGTTTGCAGACAATATAATCTTGTATTTAGAAAAATCTAAAGACTCTACCAAAAAAATTCTTAGAATTGATAAAGAAATTCAGTAAAGTTGCAGGATACAAAATCAACATGAAAATTCAGTGGCATTTATATATATATCAGCAGTAAGCAATCTAAAAAAGAAATCAAGAAATCCATCCTATAATGCCGTTTACAATAGTACAAAAAAAAAACCACGCCTAAATATCTAGGAATTAATTTAACCAAAGAAGTGAAAGATCTCTTCAATAAAAATTATAAAATGCTGATGAAAGAAACTGAAGAGGAGGCAAATAATGGAAAAATATCCCAAGCTCATGGATTGGAAGAATTAATGTTGTTAAAATGTCTATACCACTCCAAGAAATCTATACATTCAATGCAATTCCTACCAAAATACCAATGACATCCTTCACAGGCATAGAAAAAGAAATTCCTCAAATTTGTATGGAACCACAAAAGACCCCAAACATCCAAAGCAATCCTAAGCAAAAAGAACAAAGCTAGAATCATCACACTACTTGACTTCAAATATACTACAAATCCATTATAATCAAAACAGCATGGTATTGACACAAAAAGACACATAGACTAATGGAACACAATACAGAACCCAGAAATAAATCCACATCTTTATAGCCAACTCACTTTCACATATGTGCCAAGAACATACATTGGAGAAAGAAGATCTTCTTCAAGAAATAGTTCTGGGAAAACTGGATATCTACATGCAGAAGAATAAAACCAGACCACTATGTCTCACTATATACAAAAATCAACCCCAAATGGATTGAAGACTTAAACATAATACCTAAAACCAGGAGACTGCTGATAGCAAACACTGGGGAAACACTTTTTGACATTTATCTAAGCAAAGATTTTTTGGTGGTAAGAACTGAAAAGCATAGGCAACAAAAGCAAAAACAAATAAATGGAACTGCATCAAATTAAAAAGCTCTGCACAGCAAAGGAAACGAACAACATAATGAAGGATAGCCTGCAGATTTGGAAAAATATTTGCAAACTATCCATCTGACAAAAGATTAATAACCATTACACATAAGGAAACCAAACAACTCAATAGTAAAGAAAAAAAATTTAAAAGTGGGCTGAATAGGTATTTCATAAAAGACATATAAATGGGCAAAAGGCATATGAAGAAATGCTCAACATCACTAATTATCAAGGAAAACCACAATGAGATATCATCTCACCCCAGTTAAAATGTCTATTATTAAAAAGAAAAGATGCTGGCAAGGATGCAGAGAAAAGGGAACTCTTCTACACGGTTGATGGAATAGATATTAGTCCAGCCACTATGGAAAACACTATGAAAGTTCCTCAAAGCACTAAAAATAGATCTACCATATGATCCAGCAATCCCACTCCTGGTGTTTATTCAAAAGAAAGAAAATCAGTTTATTGACGAGATAGCTGCACGCCCACATTTATTGTGGCACTGTTCACCTTAGTCACAATATGAAATCAATCTAAGTGTCCATCAGAGGGTGAATGGATAAAGAAAAGTGGTGTATATGTACACACAATGGAATATTATTTAGTCATTAAGAAAAAATGAAATTTTCAGCAACATGGATGGACCTGAAGGACATATTAAGTGAAATAAGCCAGACACAGAAAGGCAAATATTGCATGTTCTTACTCATATGTGGGAGCTAAAAAAGCTTATCTCATGAAAGTGGAGTAGAATGATGGTTACCAAAGGCTGGGAAAGGTACAAAGAAGGAAGGATAAAGAGAGATTGGTTAATGGGTATGAAAATACAGCTAGAAGAAATAAGTTCTAGTGTTTGATACCATCATATGGTGGAGTATAGTTAACAATAATTAATTCTTCATTTCAACATAGCTAGAAGAGATTTGGAATGTTCCCAATACAAAGAAATAACAAAAGTTAGAGGTGATAAATATCTGGTTACCCTGATTTGATTATTACACATCATATGCAAGTACCAAAATATCACATGTACCTGATAAGTATGTGTAATTATTATTTATCAATTTAAAAAATTAAAGGAAAAGCTAAGTGTACCTACAAGATAGCCTTGCAGAATACCAACACCATAAGAAGCAATCGAAGACAATTGGAATTAACATTTTTGCTAACCAAACAGTAACTCCATATTTGTATTATATAACTTATGTTAGTAAATTATAATTATAAAGCCTATTATTATCATTAATTATGATAGTTTTATAATATAGATATAATTACACAATTCCACATACACAATACTGTTGATTCAGACTAATATGCTGCATGTGTTAAATATTCTTGCCAGTGTAATTGTCCCTTTAGAGTTGAGTCTTTTATGAGTTAGGAGTCCTGATTTAAAGTCAGAAACCTGAGTTCAAATTCTACCTCTGCAACTTAGTATCTGTGTAATTTCACAAGTTAATTAATATCATTAAACCTCAGTTTCACTGTCTGTAGGACAGAAATACTAATACTTCACCTAACGATTCAAACAATTAATGTCTATTTAGAAATCAAATTAACAAGTACACAGAGGATATTAATTTAAAAAATAGCTCTGTGGCAAGTAGCAATGGAAGCAAGCAAAAAGTAGGTTTTTATTATTTTTTTATAATGCTATACTCTAAAAATATATCCACAAGCAGTATAACCATTACCTTAATAAGTGAGACATCAACAGGAGAGGAACTAACTCAAAAACCAAGACATGAGAAGAAAAACATAAAGAACAGGAATTTATTGTGACAAATTCTTTCTGAGGACAAAGTTATCTGGCTCTATCCTTTTCTTTAAAAAATGTAATCCTACTTTAATCCTTCTACTTAATGTTGATCTTCTTTTAAAGGACAGTGCATACTTGCCCTCCTCAGTTAGCATATGTAAGTGGTGTAAGTTTAAATTTTAATATTAAAGAAAAATTTTGTTGTTTGGGTTTCAATTAGAGCATTAAATACAAAAGTTCAAGTTTCGAAGTTGCTGCCAAATTTTATATATACATGACTTTTACAGAGATGTATTAAGTCTTATAGCATAATTGCATCACTGTGACTGACTGTAATACACTTGAGTTTATAGATAGAGCTTCTAATGCTCTGGTTTTGACATTCCAATTGCATAACAATTGCCAAAATATATATATGAATTAACAATGTGTCTTGTCTTTATTCTGCTCCATTACCCTACTTTATAAATGGTAAGACTGGAAACTGATCCAAACAGGCAAAGAGCTAAAGACAGAACTTTGGAGAGTAAAAACATTTAAACACAGAACACGAAAGAAAAGCCCTTCAAAAAGCCTGAAAAGAGGCTGTGAAAATCACACTATAAAGCATTGAGGAGTAAGTGGGAGTTAAGGGAGTCTGAGACAAGGAGTGCCGACTGCTCTTTTAAGGAGTTCAGTTAACAAGAGGTGGAAATGGATAATAGAAATAAATTAGATGGCAATAATAATTCATTATTATTTCCCCTCATCTCAAACCTTCTCTTTCTCATTTATTGCTTTTCTTAGTGAATGTTACCGCTATACATATTGCCATCCAAGCCAGAAGCCTTAATTATTTCTATTCCTTCATCTGCATTCCAACTCTTCTTCCTTATTCTATCTCACCTCTTAGTCTAGTGTCAACATAGCAATGGGTCAGATCATGCCACTCCTCTGCTCAAAACCTTACCTAATTAATAAGCCAACCATACGGTATGTTAGAAGTATATATCCAATAGAAGGGTCAGGGTAGGCTTTATTGAGACGGTGATATCTGAGCAAAGACTTGAAGAAGATAAGGAATATAATCAAATGGACATTTAGGGGAAGAGCATTCCTGGCAAAAATTCTTTTAAAAAGGAGTATGCCTGGAGGTTTTGGAGAATGGCAAGGAAGCTAATATGGCTTCAGCAGGGTACCAGGAGGAGAGAGTGGTGGAAGATGAGGCCAGAAAGGAAACAGAGGTCTAATTAGTTTGCTACTCATTAAATTCATACTACAATGCCTCATTCTGCCTTCTCTATCTCCCATCCCCTCCCCACCATCCCCTCCCCACCCCACCCCCACATGCACACAAATTAAAAGACAAATGTTCTGGATTTCATTTCCAATAATCAAGGTCCTTATATCTCATATTTTTTTTGAGGGGGTACTATTTCTAACACTTGAAAGGTTCATGAATCACTTCCAGTCACTCTTCTCCATCTGTCCACTTTAATGGACCAGGTCTGCATTCCGAAAGTTTTGGGTAGTACAAATTAAGGGATAGAGGCTATGAATTAATACCAAACCAGTAAGAGCATCAAACACCAAGATAAGAACATGGAGTCTAAATAACACAGTGAGGCCTCATCTCAACAAAAATTAAAATTAAAAAATTAGACAGATACAGTGACATACACTATAATCTCAGCTACTCAGGAAGATAAAGTGGGAGAATCTCTTGAGCCCTGGAGTTGGAAGCTGCAGTGAGCCATGGTCACACCACTACACTTCGGCCTGGGCAACAGAGCAAGACCAAAAAAAAAAAAAAAAAAGAAAAAGAAAAAGATATACTAAAGAAAGATACTGACTGACTGAATAAATAAGAGGATACAAGTATAAATAAGCTCTGGATTCCCAGCATTTGGAGCATTTTGGAGTTCTTGGAAGAGAAAATGGAGGATATTAAGAGAGATTAAGAGAGAAAGAAACAACTCAAGAGGAAGACCAGTAGTGAAGCAGAATATATTCCAGAGTGTGGGTCTGAAGCTGAAAAACATGTCACCATGCCTGTCTCATCCCCAGGGAACATATACTAAGCTGTAAAATTATATCCGATCCATTTTTGATTTTTTGAGATAATAGTAAAAAGGACTCATACCAAATCAGAATATAGAAGGAAGTACTATTTGACCAGTTTCATATTATAGCTAACTTCCTTTGATTCCATTTACCCAAAATCACTACTATCAACCTTTTCTGACATACATACTCCTATTTTTTACATAGTTTCCTCATTTATAGAGACTTGGCTACACAGAACTGTCAGAAATTACATGAAATAATTTCTGTGAGGAAAAAGGATAGAAAAGGCAATGAAGAAAAGATCTTCTGACCCAGGAGATGATTCAATAGGCACATTACTCTGCCTTCCAGACAGGCAGAAAAAAATGAGTGCATACAGATGGTACAGAAACTTCACTGTTTATCCTTGCTAGTTTTGTTTGTTTGTTGGTCCTAGGTGAAACATTCCATTCCTCAAGAACTGTCTCCAAAACTCCTCCTTTACCAAGACATGAATAGTTCGCTACTTGCTATTTCTAGGCAAAAGCAGATTTGAATTTAACTTTTGTCTCCTCCACTTAATAGCTAAGTGACTTGAAACAAGTTCTAGATTTCATCTGAGCCTATGTTTTCTCATCTGCAAAATGGAAATCTAACACCTACATAACAGGGTTGCTGTGAGAATTAATGAAACGATGTACACCTGCACACAGAGCACTGTGTTTGACATAAAAAGAAATGTAATTTCCATTCTTCTGCCAACACACAGAGAAAGGCATTCAAAAACCTAGAACATGGTCCATACCATAGAAAAGCTTTTCTCCTGAAATCTATCCTCTTCAAGGGGGAAAAATCCGCTAACCAAACTTATGATGGAGAAATCCTGTTACTGTGGAGCACACACTCTGAAAAAAATCATGAATCTGTTTTGAAAGTGATTTTTGTGATAATCTAGTCCAACTTTAAATAAGTAACTCTCAACAGGGAGTGAAGAGACCAAAATGTATATGTAATATACTTCTTATTTTCATGATACAAACCAGGAAATAAAGCCCAACAAAATTCTAGTTGTTGAGTATATTCAGAAAATAAAGTACTGAAAAGATTAATTTTTTCTTTAATAGTAAAAAACTATTCATATGATACTTGACAATAAATTCAGTTACTTCACAAAGAGCTCATTGCATTTTCAGTCAATGTAAATATTAAAAATTTCTCCCATACATCAAATCAAAATTTACCTCCCTTTTATGAGCAGCCAAAGGTCCCTTGTTCTGTTCCCTTTCCCCACCACCCCATACATGCAGACATTCACACATTCACCTTGATTGTTGCTCTCATGAAAGAGTTAGTGGTTCTAATGTCCCACACTTTTCAGTCCTTCTTTTCTCTCATATTCTCCTCTCCTAGAGAATCTTCCCAAAAACCAAATACAGAAGAGTAGCAAAGAGTGGTAAACTACAGCCTGTAGTTTATAGCTATCTTGTCATCCATTTTTGTGTAGCCTACAGGATAAAAAGGTGTTCTATATTTGTAAGTGGTTGAAAAGAATATATGACATGTGAAATACGAAATTCAAAGATCGGTATTAATAAATAAGTTATACTGAAACATAGCCATGCTCATTTGTTTACATATCATCTATGGCTACTTTTATGCTACAACAGCAGAGTTGAGTAGTTGCAGCAAAAACTATCTGTCCTGCAGAGATAATATTTAGTACTATCTGGCCCTGTACAAATAAAGTTTGCTGATCCCTGTCTTAGGAGAACACTGGCCCCAAGAGCACATTCACTTGGAATAGTCCTCACTCACAACCCTCTCCTCCCTTCATGACAACACCTGGCTCCTGCAGGAAATCGGTCTTCACTCAGCAAATTACACCTCCCCTTCACTCCCACAGTCTCAGCCACACCTTTAAAAAGGTCATTGCTCTGATGAAGCATGAAAACCTAGCCCAATCAGACATCCAGAGGAAACATGGCTACAGAATGGATACTGACTCTGCAGCCCTCTGGGCAATTCTTAGAAGAAAACACATAGCCTAACAATAGTTGAATTTGGAATCAAGTAATTTATCACTTGCCAAGACTTGCTACCACACCTTCTCAAATCCTGATTACCATATTGCACAAGTTTTAAGTCCATGTAACTTCACACAGCTTCAATGAAATTTGTGTTACATGTTCACAATGGATGAAATGCAGAGCAAGGTCCTCAGAAATAAGCAGAAAGCCACTCACTGATTCTCGATGCTAAAATTCAGTTTATATTCAGGTAAAATCATGTCCTCTGAGGCAAAGATGGCAAGAGAGAGGGCAGACCCTGTCCTACTGTGAAAAGGCAGAAGCTGACCAATACAAAGGACTATACTCTTGATCCTTGTTTCTCTTTCAATTTAATTCAAACTGGCATTTATTGGAGAGCTTTATGTGAAACAAGCAGTATACTAGGTCTCCAAGTGACATAAGGATATATAATGTCCATTCCTTATTCTCAAGGAGCTCATAGTCTAGAAATGATATAAGCCCACAGATGAGAGAGAGAGAAAGAGAGAGAGAGAGACAGAGAGAGAGAGAGACAGAGAGAGAGAGAGAGAGAGAGACTGTGTGTGTGTGTGTGTGTGTGTGTGTGTGTGTGTGTGTGTGTGTGTGTGTGTAAGTCAAGGATATACAACAAATAACTACTTTAGTTATTTTGGGTTAGTGGCTTTAAAGGTATTTTGATTCCATCTTATTTGCTTATCAATATTTTCTAATTTTTATATTAAACAATAATTGTACAGTAAAACAAGTTTAAAAGATTACAATATAGTATGATTGATACAATAATAAATATAAACAAGGTATACAATTACAAGTCTTTCTTGAGTAATTAAAGAAAAATTTCCCATGAAAAGTCTAAGATGGATTTTGAAGAATAATTAGTTCACTAGGCAGATAATGAGGAAAGATATTCTAAGAAAAAATATGAAATAACATGGTATATTGAGGAAGTTTGAAGTATTAATAATTACTGGTGGAACACAAAGAGAAATATGGAGGGGAGAAATGGACCTGGAAAAAAGCCACAGCCCAGATCATGAAGAACCATGGGTACCATGCTAATAAGCATGCATTTCTTCCTAAGGCTATAGGTTGTTTGAAATGAAAGTTACATTGATGTATGGCCAATAAGGGGTCTGGTAAATTGAGGTAGTAAAGACATAAAAGGATGGCCTCTGGCACCATTATCCATTTCAAAAGGTAATAAAAATACCACAGATGACACTTTAGCTGGAATACCATTTAAGAAGATTAAGCTTAGAATGGGAGAGTTTGACTAGATAATCTTTACAGTCCTTTTAATCATCAATTTCCATGATTCTTTGGCATTTGGGCCATGATGTCCCTGCACACACTCCACTCAACTTTTATTAAAATACACACAATTTGTTGTCAACATACTGTGCTAGATAGTTTGATGAATACAAAAAGAGGCCTGTCTGCAAAGTGCCACTTTGGCAGGTGGGGCTGAGAGTAGCCCAGATTTGGGAATTGCTAATGCAATCTTAGGTGAACATGTAAGGAAGTGAGAAAGAAGGTAAACACTTGAGAGGTGGAGACAGAGGTGGAGATGGGCTTGTTTAGGAGTAAATTAGGACATCTCAAAGAGAGCATCTCCTCCCTAACATGGACCATTATTCCCTCTATAAAAAGGCCAGTCTGCCACACTAGCAGCACCCTGCAAGCTGCTTCTGTCTCCTACTTGTTCCTCTGGTGAGCTAGGTAAGTGAGCAGGAGTTCCACTCTGCTCAAGGATACTTAGGGCTATAAATTAAGAAAGTCCAGGATGTGCTTTAAAGCAAAGAGGCACTAGATACAAGGCTTCTTTTTAGTATACTCTGGGCAACTTTGGTATAAGTTTAAGTTTGCTGAAAAGGAAAATGAAACAATGACTAGGACTATGTACATTATCTCCTTTCTTTGAGGTCATTTCCCTAATATCATGGATATCATAGGGTTCTAATTATCCACAGGCAGGTTGCCTTCTTTACTGCTGAGTTTTTTCTATTGTGTACCAAGGTATGAGGGTCACTTCCTGCTTGAAGGATGAAAACAGAAGCTGAATCTAACAGTAGTTGCCTTTAGTTTCACATCATCTAGGCTTGTTGTTGGCTATGCTCACTTTGTCTACTTTCTCTGACCTAGAAGTCTTGAGAGTTCAGTTCAGCCACTGATGCTCCTTAGTTGGAGTCAGGCATGTCATGTAGTATGGACCTGTACCCACAGTATTATTGGAACCTAGAGAGAAAGAGGAAGCAGATGAAGTGGAACACTCAGGACTTTTAAAGCCACCAAACAAAGTTGATATTATCCCTGGTAATGGCAGGGAAACCAAAACAGAAAGTCATTTTTCCTATATTCATTCAGGAATGGAAATAAGACCCATGGATTACTTTCCTACTTTCATCACTGTCTTGCTACAAGGCTTGAACAAGTCATTCAACTCTGGATTAGTTCTTGATTACAACACAATGAATTTAAACATGCCTAATTCTGAACAATTATTATAAATACTTAGATCTAATTATGCGTTTAAACAAGAAATAAGAGTAGTAAGGGGTTGGTCCCTCTTTTTCCTCCCTTTAGGTTGCTCAAACTTGAAAAAAAAATGCCTAAACTCCTGCAAGGCATCATCACTGTCATCGATGTTTTCTACCAATATGCCACTCAGCGTGGGGAGTATGATATGTTGAACAAGGCAGAGCTGAAAGAACTTTTGGAAAATGAGTTTCATCAAATTCTGAAGGTAAGAACTCCATGCCAACATGGAATTATGCAGGACTTTTCTTCTTCATCCCTTTCCACCTTCTTGTCACTGATGTCAACATCCTAAAGGATTCTCCCAACTTGGTGATAGAGAACAGGGTTTGGTAAAGGTTTAAGATAAAATCAAGAGCTGATCCATTATGGTTTCCATAGCATAAATAAGGGAAGTGATCCTACTAAACAACAAACAAAACACATAGATTAAATAACATCCTATCTAAGTGACCAATTCTTACAAACACAGTCTGCCTCAGAAAAATTTTCCGATCTAAGTAAATGCCTAGATTTCCGATTTCAGGAAATTAGCATTTACCCCTGAATCACAAAAGAATATGTCCACCACCTTATAAATGTCAGCTCTAGAAATGAATATTTGGGAGTTTAGATCAGACTTCTGAGTTTCAATTCCTTAAATCCAACTGCTTGCTGAATATTTTTATTTGGATTTCTATGAATTTTAGGCATGATATTCAGATATCAGATGTCAGATATTCAGTGTGTCAGCTATGAATCTCATAATCTTCCCCTCAAACCTTATTCCTTCATTTTTTTGCCCAAGGCAAAAATCTGGTGTCATTTTTTATTTTCTCTCTCTCAGCAGATACCACTACCTTCCAACCTCCATCTAGCTCATCAATAATCTCTCAAAAGAGGCCATTTCTCTTCATCACTATTTTTAGTCCTCTGGCTCAGGCCACCTACTACTTCTAATCTCAGCATTAGATGCAAATGTAATAATTTCACTACTCAGCTAAAAATCCTTCAACAGCTCCCAATTGCTCTTAAAGTACAAAATTCCTTAACTTGACTTAAAAGTCATAATCTGGTCCCTATTTATCTCTTTATCCACATTTCTTAACTCTTCAAACTCTAAATCTAGCAATCCTAGATTTCTTTAGTTCCTTAAATGCTCCAAGCTTTCTTTTACCTCCAGCCCTTTGTTCATATCATTCCCTCTGCCTAGAACAATCTTTCCCTTTCTCCTTATCTTCCTACTCCTTTGTTTGGCTAATTCTAATCCATCCTTAAAAAGGCATCATTTACTCTCATTAAACTTTCTAAGACCTCCATTGGTTCCTCTCCGATGTACGCTGGTAGAAACCTTATCACAATAAATTATAATTTTGTTTATATATCTGACCAACTTAACTTGAAATTCCATCTTTTACAGAAAGCAAACTTGTTTGTTGATTTATACTCGCATATAACATAATGCCAGGCAAATAGCATAATAAATCTTTGTTTAGTGAGTAATTACTTAGCTAATTAATTTAATTGGACAAATAAAGAAAATTTATATAATTAATATGGGTATACAAAATTATTTATAAATTAGCTAATCATTCATATTTGACCCATTGTTTACCAAAAATAATCACTCCTCTTGTTCCCTTTCATCTTTCCATTGCATCATTTTCTACCTATTTCTCACCACATTGCTCACTGCTTACTCCTTTTTCTCTTTCTGGTCAGTATACAGCAATCCAGACTAAAAGACTATGTAATAAGTTCCACATGAATAAGCCAAATATTTACATTTTCACATCTTCCCTTCAGTTGTTTAGCTGGTGTATGGCCTATACTAACAGAGCTACCCTTTGTACCTTGTTCTTATACAGAATCCAAATGATCCAGATACTGTGGAGCTCATCTTGAAAAGTCTGGATCGAGACCATAACAAGAAAGTGGATTTTACTGAGTATCTTCTGATGATATTCCAGCTGGTTCAGGCTCATAATAAAATCATTGGCAAAGATTACTACCAAGCTTCAGGGTCAAAGCTGAGAGAAAACAGGCACCAACACCAAGAGGAACAAGATGAAACAGAAGAAGAGGAGGACAAAGGGCAAGAAGCCTCTTCCAGTCATTCAAGTTGGAGTACAGGAGAGGACGATTCCTATTCCAGGAACTCCAGAAGAAGCAAGAAACATAGGCCTAAATCCATATGCAGAAGCCTGCATTACCAAAGAAACTTGTCTAGTTCTGGGCACAGGAAAATAGCTGGAGAAAACATACACTCAACTTTAAACGATTTCAAAGGTAGTGAGAAAAGCAAAAATGGGGCTCATGAGAAAGAAAGGTCTAAAAGTGAAGAAAATGGTTATGTTCATTCAAGTAATTGCAAAAAAAGATCAAACTTAGCAACTTGGTCTGACACTTATGGACAACAAGAGCACACACACCACTCAGAAGATCAGCCTTTCAGTTCTAAAGAAAACTGGTCTGATTCAAATGAATCCTTAACAAAGAAACAACATAAGAAGAAATCATATCATTATCCTAGTAAGCAGCACCATGAATTTACCTCAGAGACGTGGGAGGAAAAAGAACGTTGGTCAAATTCAAAAAATCCAACTGATTCAAGTTACAGAGAATATGAGTTAGGCTCAGGGCAAGCTTCTAGCTGTGGCTCATATGAGTCTGACACAGATCACTCTTCTGACATAGGTCAACATGACACTCACTCAGGACAGTTCTCTGGCTACAGAAAACAGGACTCGAGATTGTGTCAGTCCTCCAGCCATGGGCAACAAGGTTCTATATCAGGACAATCAACAAGCTGTGATAAATATGCAGCTAGCTCAGGTCAAACATCCAGTCACTATGAGCATAGCTACGACTCCAGTCACTCTTCTAAACATGGTGAACACACCTCGAGATGTGCTGATTCTGATACTAATGGTCGAATTGGAACTACTTACGAGAAGGCTTCCACCTACAGCCAACATGGAAATGGACCCACTCATTCCTCAAGAACTAGCCCATATGAGTCTGGCTCAGGCCACTCTTCTGGCTTCGGGCAACATGAGTCTAGCTCAGGACAGTCCTCTGGTTACAGTCAGCAGGCATCTGGCTCAGGTCACTCCTCTGGCTACGGACAACGTGGTTCTAGCTCAGGAGCGTCATCTAGGGGCGAACAACGCGGATCTAGCTCMGGTCAGTCTTCCGGCTATGGTCACCATGGGTCTGGCTCCCGTCAGTCTTCGGGGCACGGCCGACACGGGTCTGGATCCGGCCAGTCTCCTAGCCCTAGCCGCGGCCGACATGGATCTGGTTCCGGGCACTCTTCCAGCTACGGCCCACATGGGTCTGGCTCAGGGCGGTCTTCCAGCCGTGGCCCACATGAGTCTGGCTCAGGTCACTCTTCTGGCGTAGGTCAGCATGAGTCTCGTTCAGGACAGTCCTCTGGATACAGTCAACGCGGGTCTAGCTCGGGTCACTCCTCTAGCCATGGACAGCACGGTTCTACATCAGGACAGTCATCAAGCTGTGGACAACATGGAGCTAGCTCAGGTCAGTCCTCCAGCTATGGCCACCATGGCTCCGGCTCAAGTCAGTCTTCCGGCTATGGCCGACACGGCTCTGGATCTGGCCAGTCTCCTAGCCGCGGCCGACATGGGTCCGGCTCAGGACAGTCTTCCAGCTACGGCCAACATGGGTCTGGCTCAGGGTGTTCTTCCAGCCAGTGCCCCTATGAGTCTTGCTCAGGCCAGTCTTCTGGCTTTGATCAACGTGAGTCTGGCTCAGAAAAGTCCTCTGGTTGTAGTCAGCTTTCTTCCAGCTCAAGTCACTCGTTTAGCCAGGGACAACATGGATCTATGTCAGGGCAGTCGTCAAGCTGCAGCCAACATGGCTCCAGCTCTGATCAGTCTTCCAGCTGTCGTCAGCATGAGTTTGGATTCCAGCAGCCTTCCGGTCTTGGACAACACTGGTCTGGATCTGTCCACTCTCTTGGCTGTGACCAACCTGGGTCTGGGTTATGGAAGTCTTCTAGCTATGGCCAACATGGGTCTCACTTAGGTCAGTCTTCCAGCTGTGGCACACCTGATTCATACTGAGATCTATCCCTTAGCTGTAGCAACCATGATTCTGGCTCCACTCTGTCTTATTGCTTTAGTCAACATCAGTCTGGTTCAGATCAGCCTTCTGTTTATTGTCATATTTCTAGCCCAATTTACTCCTCTAGCTATCCGGAACATTGTTCTATATCAAGACTCTTATAAACCTATAGCTGATAGGAATCTTCCTTAGGGCAGTATTCTACTTACAGGCATACTGCATGTGTTTGTGGCCATTTGTTTCATTTGAAAGATATCATTGTGTCTCGTGTTCATCCTTATTGCACTTTTTTCCTGTCATTTTTCTAGTTCTTGATAATATGGGTCTCTGGAATTTTAGTATCTGTATCTGTGTCCTGCTGCTCTGGTTGTGGTTTGTGTTATGGCAATTAACAGAACTTTTCTGACTCAAAAATGCATCTGAATCTGTTTAGTTTTATTTAATCACCTAGCCTATTAAAAGTGTTATAAGTCGAATTTAGCCTGAATCTTGCTGTATCCATTTAAATTGTATTGGAGGGCCATCAAGAAGTAGTTATAGAGAAATTGGAAGGCCCTCAGCTGGTGGCTTTGGACAATTTATACCCTCCAATTGACAGTTTAGATGCAGTACTACCAATAAATTCTCAATTTGCACTGAGGGTTATAATCAAGGTGGGTGTTCCTATTGAAAAGGAGGAAATAACAATGAAAGGCAAAATTCAGGCTCACATTTTCTGTTTTCATAGTGGCACTTCACTTTATGAATATGTCCAAGAGCAGAGGTGCTACTCTTAGGGGTGAATAATAAATATAAATGCAATTTACTCAAGTAGCAATTTAAGAAATAAAAACTTCACCTATGAATTCAACATGAAAAATCAGCAACCCATCATAAAATTCTTTCTAAAAGTGAATCCATCCATTTTTATCTTTTTTCTTTTAAGCCTATAACTACAGCACATGTCTTGTTGTGGTGTTCTTTCCCAAGACTTTTAGGCATTTGGGGTACTTTGTTAGAAAATACTGAGTGGAGTAACTGGTTAGTATGAGGGTTAAACTTTGAGGGATAATGGAAAGCTTTAAAACAGTTTTGGGTTTATTTGGAGCTGTCTTTTTGAGGGTTAATCATTCAATTATAGATGGTGACAAAGCTAAGCTTACGTTTCTAAAAAGCAAAATATTCATTTCTAAAAAGCAAAATATTAGAAATGCATTACCAGTCCTGGATACAACACTTTGTTTTACAGCAATTAGTGTACCCTGATTTTCAGTGTGTCCCATGTTTGGTGTGTCCCAATTTTTGGTATTGTGGCAGAAGGTGAAGGCTCTAAAGGCAAAGATGCAGCACTGGTAGTATCTTTCCTTATGAAAACCATCAAGTCCCTTTTCTTGGATATACCTTTAATCAGTAAGCTAACTGGTGGCATAAAAAGTAGCATTAGGGGCTTTTCCCTGGCCAGGTAGCAAGAGCATTATTTCTTAAAGAACAGGGAATTATCAGTTCAGGATTAAAAACATTCAAATGTGGGCTTCAACTTGGTTTCAGCAAGAAAGACTTGCTTCCTATTTCTAAGAGTCTGCTCAATATTGGAAAACATATTGGAGTTATTCCACGGAAATACAATGATTCCCACCTGCTACTATAGTTCAATAACATTTCCAACTAAAAAAATAGCATCCATGCCCAGAGGAAAAGGAAGGGTATCTGCCACCGCTATGTAGTCCCTTAATTTGACTGTAACATATTTGTTTCAAGTCTTTGGATTCAAACAACTGGATTGCATTAAAATTGACAATAAATAAATGTTAATTAAATACTAAAGTTTTTCTCATTTCTGCTTCATTTCACTTCTTACACGCAGGTGGTCGACCTAGAAATCAACCCAAATAGCTATTTCTCAACATCCTATTTTTCACAAACAATACAGAATATATAAAGCATTCTTAAAACTCAAGACAAACCGTTTCATTTCAAAATGAGCAAAATTCCATGACACTGGTTTTGGCAATAAGTTTTTTTTAATATGACACCAAAATCACATACAATAAATGCAAACGAGGGACTGTATCAAACTGCAAAGTTCTTTACAACAAAGGAAGCAATCAGCCAAATGAAAAGGCAACATATGGAATGGGAGAAATATGTGAAAACCATATAACCAATAATGAGTTGATATCCAAAATATATGAGGAATTCAACTTAATAAAAAAAATTACCCAATTAAAAATATGGCCAAAGGACATGAACAGACATTTTCCCAAAGAGGACATACAAATAGTCAATAGGTATATGAAAAGGTATCAACATCAGCAATCATCAGAGAAATGCAAATCAAAACCACAATAAGATATTACCTCACACCTGTTAGGATAACTATTATCAAAAAGTCAAGAGACAAAACTGTTGTTGAGGATATGGAGAAAAGGGAACACTTATACCTTGTTGGTGGGGATGTAAATTGGTACAGCCACTATGGAAAATAATATGGAGATTCCTGAAAAACTTAAAGATAGAACTACCATACGTATAATCCAATATTCCCACTTCTGGGAATTCATTTTCTTTCCAAAAGAAAGAAAACCACTATCTTGAAAAGATAATTGCACTCTCATTTTCATTTCAGCATTATTCACAGTAGCTAAGACAATGATACCTGAGTATCCATCAGTGGCTGAATGAATAAAGAAAATGTGTACACACAATGGAATATCATTTACACTTAAAAAAAAGAAGGAAATCCTGTCATTGGTGAAAACATAGATGAACTTGAAGGACATTATGCTAAGTGAAAAGTCAGACCCAGAAAGACAAATGCTATATGATTTTACTTATTAGTGGAATCTTGGAAAGTTGAAATCACAGAAATAGACTAGAAAAGTGATCACAGGAGTCAGGGGGTAGAGAAAATGAGATGCTGGGAAATTGGTAAAACTTTCACTTATAAATGTAGCACTTATAAATATAGCATAGTATGTACATAGCATGGTGACTATAGTGAATAATGTATTGTATACTTGAAATTTGCTAAGAGAATAAATCATAAATGTTCTTACCACACTAAGAAAAAAAGACTACATGAGGTGGTACATATGTTAAAATCAGCTAGATTGTGGTAATTTCACAGCATATATATTTATCAAAACTTTACTATGCACATCTTAAATATATATAATTTATTTTTCAAGTATGCCTCAATAAAGTTGGAAAAAATGAATATTAAAATGAGCAAAAGATATGAATGGACACTTCACCAAAGAAGATGTACAAATGGCCAACAGGCACATGAAAATACACTCGACATCACTAGTAATCAGGGAAATGCAAATTAAAATATAATAAGATACTATTACACACCCACTGGAAAAGTTAAAAGTAAAATCACTGGCATTACCAAGTACCAGTACTGCTAGTCGGAAAGTAAAATGAGACAACCACGTTGGAAAATAGTATGGAAACTTCTTATAAAGTTAAATGTAGTCATGCACCACATAACATTTTGGTCAATGACAGACTGCATATACTATGGTGGTCCCAGAAGATTATAATTGAGATGAAAAATTCCTGTTACTTATTGATGTCATAGCCATTATAATGTCATAGTGCAATGAATTACTCAAATGTATAGGGCTGATAGTGTAAACTTGCTACAATGATGCAAACAAACCTACTGTACTGCCAATCACATAAAAGTATAGCACATACAATTATATACAGTACCTAATACTTGATCATGATAATAAATGATTATTTTACTCATTTAGTTGTTTACTACATTATATTTTTTGTTATTTTATAGTACATTCCTTCTACTTATTTAAAAAATAAGTTAACTGTAAAATAGCCCCAAGTATGTCCTCATGAGATATTGCAGATATTCCAGAGGAAGAAATTCTGTAATACATATCAAGTTGACAACTCCATACATGTTATTGTCCCTAAAGACCTTAGAGTGAGACAACATATGGAGGTAGAAAACAATATTTTTCTTAGTTTAACAAAAAGTTTTTAGTTTTAGTTTTTAACAAAAAAAATTTTTAAATTTTAAATTTTAAACAGAAAAAAACTTATAGAATAACAATGTAAAGAAAAAAAGTATTTGTGTTCAGCTATACAATGTGTTTGTGCTTTAAGCTAAATGTTAATAAGTCCAAAAGTTCAAAAAATGTAAGTCTATAAAGTTAAAAAGTTACAGTAAGCTAAGGTTAATTTATTATTGAAGCACGAAAATATTTTTATAAATTTAGTGTAATTCAAGAGTATATTGTTTATACAGTCTATGGTAGTATACAGTAATGTCCTAGGCCTTCCCATTCACTCACCACTCACTGACTGATACACCTAGAGCAACTTCTAGTCCTGCATGCTCGATTCATGGTAAGTGTGCTATACAAGTGTACCATTTTTTATCTTTTATGCCATATTTTTACTGTACCTTCTTTATGTTTAGATACATTTAGATGCATACTTACCATTGTGTTGGTTGCCTATAGTACTCAGTACAGTAACATGCTGTAGTGAGGCTACAGATTTGTAGCCTAAGAGCAACAGTCTATACCATATAGCCTAGTTGTTTAGTAGGCTATACCACCTAGATTTGCATAAGTACACTCTCCAATGTTCACCTAAGGGTGCATTTTCCACAACATATCCCACATTGTTAAGCAATACATGATTGTGTAGTTTACTATATGGCCTAAAAATTCTACTCCTAAGCGAAATGGTAACATATGTCTACATAAAGATTTTTACATGAATGTTTATAGCAATTTCAATAATAGCCCCAAACATGAAACAATCCAAATGTCCACCAACAAATGAGGGGATAAACAAATTGTGGTATGGCTATACAATGGAATTCTATTTAGCAAGGAAAAAAAGAATAAACTACTGATACATGTAACATAGATGAATCTCAAAAACATTATGTTGATCAATAGAAGTCATCCACAAATGAGGAGTAGATCCACAAATCTACTTATGATTCCATTTATATGAAACTTACTAAAGGCAAACCTAATCTATAAAAATAGAAAGTAGATCAGTGGTTGACCAGGGCTGGGAGTACTTGTGAGCTGGCTGGAAGAGTCACATAGAAACACTTAGGGTGATGGAATAAATCTATATGTAGATTGTAATAGTGGTTACATAGATATATACTTTTGTCAAAACTCACATAATCATATACGTTAACTATATCTCAATAAAAATGATTGTTTATAGGCTTTTTGTGAAACTTCACATGCAAATTTTTGTTTGTTTGTTTTTGTTTTTGAGACAGAGTCTCATTCTATCACCCAAGCTGGTGTGCAGTGGCGCAATCTCCATTCACCGCAACCTCCATCTCCCGGTTTCAAGCAATTCTCCTGCCTCAGTCTCCTATGACTACAGGCACCTACCAACACTTCCAGCTAATTTTTGTATTTTCAGTAGACAGGAATTCACCATGTTGGCCAACCTGGTCTCGGATTCCTGACCTCAGGTGATCTGCCCACTTCAGCCTCCCAAAGTACTGGCATTACATGAGCCAGCATGCCCGGCTGACACACAAATTCTAAAATTTATGTAGAAGAGCAAAGAATCCAAAATGGCCAGGATAATTTTTAAGATGAAGGGGAGGAGTTTCAACTTCAGATATCAAAATATATTACAAAGTTGTATTATTTTAAACAGTGCAGAATTGATATAGGAACAGATATACAGACCAATAAGAGTCCAGAAAAAGATCCATGCATACTTGATATACAAGAGGTTTTGCATATCAGTGGAGAAAGACAACTCTTTCAATAAATGATGCCAAGGTAATGAATTTTTCCATAGGAAAAAAAAAATTATCTCTATTTCACAACATTTACAAAAATCACTTCCAAGTAAATAAAAATCTAATTGTGACAAGCAAATTTTTAAACATTTTTGAAGTAGAAAAATATAGAATATCTTCATGACTTCAAAGTGTGTGCAGATTCTTTAAACTAGAAATACACCTCCGTCTCAAAAAAAAAAGAAAGAAATACACAAACCACAAAGATTCATGACTTTTACTATAAATTCCAAATGTCAGTAAATCCAAAGACACTCTCAAAAAGTAAAAATGACAAACCACAGAATCGAATAACATTTTTGAAATGCCTATAAACAACAAATGATTAATAGCCAGATTATATAAATAACTTATAAAAATTCAATTTAAGAAAAAACAGCAAAACTTATCAAAAGAAAATTCACCAAAGGTAATCTGAATGGCAAAGTGACATTTTTAAAACAATGCTCAGGGAAATAGACAATTAAAACACAATGAAATTCATTTCATACCTATCAGATCAGAAAAAAACTAAAGTCTGGCAATATCCAACGTTGAGAGATACTGAACAGCAAATGTCTGAATTGGTAACTACTTAAGAGGAAAATCTGGCAACCACAGACAAGAGTCTATAACAGCAAAATGTTACAAACAACCTAAAAGTTCAACAGAAGAATGGATAAATAAATTGTAATATACCTAGACACTAAAATGCTATGAAGCAGTTAAAATTCATGAGCTACAGGTATGTATGAATCAATATGGACAAATTCCAAAAGTGTAATGCTAACTGAAAAAGTTGTAAAACAAGTGTACATGGTGTGATACCATTTATATAGTTTTACAATATACATAACAATACCATATATTGTTTGTGGTTAATACATATTTGATAAATGTAAAAATCTTTATGGGAATGATAAACACCAAATTCAGAACAGTGTGTACATCTGGAAGGAAGGAAGGAAGAAAATGGGACAGAGATTAAGCAAACAATACCAAAAGTTTTCCTAAGCAAGGTGGTATTCATTATATTATTCACCTGTAAATCTATACTTACTTGTAAATCTTAAATTATTTCATAAGAAGGAGAACACAAAGAGCAATGTTAGAATGCCCATCAAGGACTGCTCAAGGGACAGTGTTCCGACAAGCTAGTCTATTGGTATATCTGGTGCAGCATGTACTAGTTTTTTAAATAAATGTCTCACCACATGAGTGCCTAGTGATACTCATCAGCTGAACCACACAACAAACCCTCTGCCATAAACTTCATACTCACCAAGGGGCCTTCTAAAAAATCTGGCTTTCCTTGATTTTCCCAAAAAGAGAAAGCATTCATCAGCAAGATTAATATAAACACCCAGTGTTTTTGATAATTCATTTCTGACTGTAAATTAATAAAATGACACTCTGGTTTTCATACTTTAGTCCCTGATGAGTTCAGTTACAATAAAACAGCTTCCCCGAGTCATCGACTCTGGGGCACTGATATGAGTGAGCTTCTGAGTATACAGGGATGAGAACCAAACCCTGACCCTTTTTCTGAGCAATACTCCAACCTTATTCTTTGCCTTCCAAGGGGCCAGGGGCAAGAAAATTTTTCTAATAAGAAAAAGCAAAGAAATTCCCAATAAACGTCTCGTTATATAGTTAAGCCAAGTTTTTCATAATGTTTCTCTTTTCCTTGTTACGACTCTAGAATCTTAAGAACCATAATGTTACAGATAAAAGAAGAGAAGAGAAGAGAAGAGAGGCAGGCTGTTTCAGGCAGGATCTTACAGAATCTCAATGCCTCATCCAGAGTCTGGATCTCACTTTTGTTAGATTTTTTTTTTCCTGTACACTCAAATGTGATCAAGCTCTGGGAAACAGATTCACACTAAGAAAGTCTCAAGGGTCCAATTTATTTATTTACTGACTACAAGATATAACTGTATTGAGAACAGGAATCAGTTGTTTATCATGAGGTATTCCCTCTCATTGGATAGATGCATTAGAGAGATATCAGGTTATTAGATGAGCTTCAGAGCTAAAGAATTTTATCCTCCAGGGCTCTGCTAGAGTAATCTGATGATTTCAAAAATTTTTCCTAAAAGGGATAGAATACAAAAGTCGCATTTTTAATTGAACATCTTATGCGCTGGGAACATTACATTATGTGCTATATGCTTTATTGACGTGCATTATTTATTTATTATTATTTAATTTCATTCTCATAGCAACCCTGTGGTTATAAATGTTATGGTTATTTTTTTTCCCGTTTATTTTATTGCATTTTAGGTTTTGGGGTACATGTGAAGAACATGCAAGATTGTTGCATAGGTACACACGTGGCAGTGTGATTTGCTGCCTTCCTCCCCATCACCTACATTTGGCATCTCTCCCCTTGCTATCTCTCCCCAGCTCCCTACCCCCCACCGTCCCTCCCCTATTTCCCCCCCAACTAACCCCAGTGTGTAGTGCTCCCCTCCCTGTGTCCATGTGTTCTCATTGTTCAACACCCGCCTATGAGTGAGAACATGCGGTGTTTGATCTTTTGCTCTTCTGTCAGTTTGCTGAGAATGATGGTTTCCAGGTTCACCCATGTCCCTACAAAGGACACAAACTCATCATTTTTGATGGCTGCATAATATTCATGTTATGGTTATTTTACTGAAGAGCAAACTGAGACTTTAAAAGTCAAGTGACTGGCTTATAGTGAAGTCAGGTTTTATATCTAAATCTGTCTGACTCCGAAACATATGTGTTTGCTAATATAACACTGTCTTCCACTTCAGTAATATTTCCCTCTAAACAACTACAGTCAAACAGCTAGGACTGGTGCAATCCATTCTTCTGGACACTGCTGGAGACACACCAACTAGCACTCATCCTCAGACTCCCCTTTCCTGCTTCAATGCAACCATACTTAATGTCTTGAGAGAGACCTGAGGAACACCCTGCTCATTAGCAGCATTTAATTTCCAAAGGTTGATTGCTGCTGCAGATAACTCATCTCTTCACATTTTATTTATTTCATCACATTTAATAGTTCTCATTAGTTTCAGTTCCAGAGGATGGCATTTTCTGGCCTAACCTCCTTAATGAATGCCTTATTTTGAAGGTCACCATGGACTAATAATTAACAATCACACACAGTCTGGTACTTTTTGAAAGACAAATATCTGATACCCAATTCCTTCAATAGCCTGTCTCAGCCCTGTTCCTCTACCCCTTCTGCTCGCTCAGACTCTCTGACTCTGTGTGTGCTCTACCCTAGACACAATGGATTCCTAAGCAGCACCACCCACTTTGGTTTGTCCTTATCTACAAATTCTTGCCAGAACAGTCCAAATATTGAAGACCTAAAATTGTGACAAATCAGCCATGCAATATTCATAGATTTCACAAGTAGAGAAGTGAACTCCATGTGCAAAGACACAGAGGAAATACTGTGCTCATGGACCAAAGAGTGTATGTCTTTGGCTGAAGCATGTAGGAAAAACAGTATCAGAAACTGCAGCTGGAAAAGCAAGTTACAGGCAGGCTAGTAAAGGACTTTAAACAGAATCACATGAGGGAGGTGGAGAAGAAAGGTCAGTGAAGGAGACTGATAAAGATGAATCAGAGTTGGAGGAGAAGCAGAGAAAGTGGTGTTTCAGAAGCCAAAGGAAGGGAATTTCATTAAGTAATGAAAGATAAAATGCATTTTATAAGGTTACTGTGAATACTCTTCTGCCAAATAGCATATTGGCAGAAGAATAGATAATACGGATCAATATAACAATAAAGAGCCCAGAAACAGATTCTAACATATATATTTTTTCCTTAATTTGTAAAGTGTCTGCTACACAGTTTATATATGTAATGCACTTAGAAAAGTATCTGGTCCACAGTTATCATCAAATAAATATTAGTGACTATCTGTATTACTACTTGTTATTGCTATAATTATTATTAAATATCAGTGTGAAAAGGAGAGATTCTTTAAAAAGTCTGCTAGTAAAGAGGAAATAGGAGAGTAGGCAAGGAAGAAAGGAAAATCCTTTATAAAGAAAGAAATTAAAGTATATGCTGGAAACATAGGCAGCACTCAATAAAAATTTACTGAATATGAATAATACTTATAAGGCAAGTGGAAGGAGATTTATAGAAAGTAAGAATCTATTGATACAGAGAAAGGAATCATTGTTGGATCAAGGACCTCAAAGAAATGACAGAAATGGAATCAAAGATACACATAGAGAAATCAGCCTTGGAAAAGAAAAGAATACCTCATATACTCTTGAGAAAAAAAGGAGATTAAAATTCAGCAAAAATACAATTATCTACATGTTTCTAAAAGAGGTTCCTACAATGAGCTACATCAGAATCACCTATGGTAATTATTTAAAAAGCAAATTCATGGCCTCTATCCCAGATCCATTAAATCCTAATTTCTAGTAGATGGGACCCAGGAATCTGCATTTTAGTGGCCTGTGACCCAGTTGATTCCTTTTGGAATAATCAAAGTTAGGAGAATTCACATCTGTTGGCCCCTGTGGAGAAAGCAAAACTGGTCCCTTGCCCAACCTCCATTATGACTAAGCATATAAAGTCTCACCATTGGAGAGGAAAAACAAAAAAATCTTTACAATCCTGAGATAAGCTAAAAATGAGGAAGAAGATTCTACCTAGTCTTCCAAGTCAACGAAGACTTGAGCCCTTTAGTATAAATTGCTAACTCTCTAATGTAGACAACTTCATCCCTGACTTTTACAACACTGATACCTAAAAGTATGATAATGACACAGGGGAAATTTTTGTTTTATCCTCATGAATAGACTAATTGTAATCTTGGTAACCTGGTGATTTTTTTCCTTAAAATATCTACTGTGTCATTTAAGAAAACATTTTTATCAAGATTAGACTCCTCATGCTTTTTAAATCACTTCCCAATCTTAATAAAGAAGGAGGTAAAGTGATCTACCAAAAGGAAGATGGGGAGGGAGTGAGGCAGGAGGCTTGGAAAGGTTTGAAAAAGGAAAGGTTCAAAAAATCCAACTGAGGGGTCTGGGAAAAGCAATCCACTAGGGATGATGGAAGGGATTGCCAGGCAATACTCAGAGCTTGGGCAAAGTTCATATAATAGTGTGTAGAGATAAGCTAAGGTACTATATATGTGATATTTGCCATCTAACAGCCTGGCAGAAGTGAAAAAAAAAAAAAAAAGAAATTAGGTTAATCTCAGGTTTGAGACTGGCAGGGCAGGTACAAGGAAAAATGAAGGGCCCAAGGACCCAATAGAGAAGGTTATAGGTATGGGAGGAAAAACCAGAAACCCTTACAGCAGGGATCCCCAAACCCTGGGCTGTGGACCAGTACTAGTCTGTGGCCTGTTAGGAACCAGGCCATACAGCAGTAAGTGAGTGGCAGCCCAGTGTACATTACCACCTGAACTTCACCTCCTGTCAGATCGGCAGCTGCATTAGGTTCTCATAGGAGCATGAACCCTATTGTGATCTGCGCCGGGAGCAATCTAGGTTGCATTTTCCTTATGAGAATCTAACTAATGCCTGATGATCCAAGATGGAACAGTTTAATTCCAAAACCATCCCACTCTGACTGTCCTCCCTTCCACGGAATAATTGTCTTCCATGAAACCGGTCCCTGGTGCCAAAAAGGTGGGGATTGCTGCCTTACAGGCCCTCTCCTTGGCCCAAACTGTATGTGTGTGAAGGGAGGAATAATTTTATAGCCTAATTTCCCTTAGGCAAGATCTTACACTCTCTACTCCATTACTGTAGGAAAGACGGGCCTTGCTAGTAGCAGCAACTTTTCAGATACAATAAAACTAACAATATGAAACATACTAGGAGCTATATATCAATGTCTCACTACTTATCCGTTTTTAACCTTCACAATAACTCTTTGATGCAGAAATCCTTAAACTTCTCAATATGCAAACTGAGGTTCTTCCAAGTTATACATCCAAGGACATACAACTCACCTAGATGTAGTTCAGATTTGAACTCAAGTGTGACTGGCTGTGAACTCATTCACAATCTACTAGCCCACAGTGACTTCACCAGAACAGCTAGGCTCCACTTCATAGACAAAAGAAAAACAGCGCATCAAAGGAAAACCAGATTTCTAGTAGAGCGAGGGGTTGCAGGGACTAAGGATATAGGGATATTTCTTGGCAATAAAACTAAAGAGAATGAAACATAATGTAGGACAACTAGCAGTGAGTAGCTGAATGTTAATATCTGAAGGTGCGTATGCATGGGGAGTAGTGTAGGTGAAGGTAAGAGCCACATGAAGAAGGAAATGAGAGGAAGAAAATGAATTTAGCCCACTCACCATCATTATCTCTGACATCTCTCAAAGGAAGTAGAGTGGGAAACAAAAGGAGATTAAAGCAAGTGTGTCTAGACAAGAAGATTCATCATGCCTGGCAGGAGGGGGTCACTTATTGTAACCTTTAACCCAATCCTTTTCTTCTGCTCACTTTGGGGAGTAATCTGGGTGACTTGGTTTGTTCTTTTTTGAGATGCTTACCAATTGCTAACAACAATCACAATGCATTATAACATGATTGAGGCCCACAATTTCAAAAGTGTAATGATAGAATCCAAGATAGATATGAAAGAAGGCAGGAGAGGGACTGGCAGACTGAAAAATGAGACAGGATAAAGAACAGGTTTATTTGAAGTACATACCCTTCAGTTCTTCTCCTACTCTTACAGTTCTTCTCCTACTCTTACACCTCAGAAGAATTCACATGCAGACATACTTCATTTTATTGTGCTCCACTTTATTGTGCTTCACAGGCTGTTTTTTGCAACCCTGTCTAGCAAGTCTATCAACGCCATTTTTCCAACAGCATGTGCTCACTTCATGTCTCTGTGTCACATTGTGGTAATTCTCACAGTATTTCAAACTTTTTCACTATTATTATATCTGCTATGGCAATCTGTAATACGTGATCTTTACTGTTACCTTTATAATTGTTAGGGGGCACCATAAACCTTTCCTATATGAAACAGAGAACTTAATAAATGAGTGTTCTCATGACTCCACTGATCAGCTGCTCCCTCTTCTTTCTCCCTCTAGCCAGGCCTATCAATTCCCTAAGATACAATATTGAAATTACGCCAATTAATAACCAGACAGTGGTCTCTAAGTGTTCTAGTAAATGGAAAAGTCACATGTCTCTCACTTTATTTATTTATTTATTTACTTATTTATTTTCAGACAGAGTATCACTCTATCACCAGGCTAGTTCAGCGGCAGGAACTAGGCTCACTGCAACCTCCAGCTTCCAGGTTCAAGTGATTCTCATGCCTCAGCCCCCCAAATAGCTGGGAATACAGGTACACACAACCATGCCCTGCTAATTTTTAATTTTTTTGTAGAAATGGGATATCATTATGTTACCTAGGCTCATCTCGAACTCCTGGCCTCAAGTGATCCACCCACCTCGGCCTACCAAAGTGCTGGGATTATAGGCATGAGCCACCTGGCACAGCTACATGTATCTTACTTTAAATAAAAAATTAGAGTCGGGCACGGTGGCTCATGCTTGCAATCCCAGAACTTTGGGAGGCCGAGGTGGGTGGATCACCTGAGGTCAGGAGTTTGAGACCAGCCTGACCAATATGGTGAAACCCTCATCTCCACTGAAAATACAAAAATTAGCCGGGCATGGTGGGGGGTGCTTATAGTCCCAGCTACGGGAGGCCGAGAGAGAAGAATTGCTTAAACCCAGGAGGCAGAGGTTACATTGAGCCGAGATCGTGCCACTGCACTCCAGTCTGGGCAGCAGAACAAGACTCCATCTCAAATAAATAAATAGAAAGAAAGAAATGATTAAACTTAGTAAGAAAGGCATGTCAAAAGCAGAGAGACCAAAAGCTAGGCATTTTGTGCCAGTTAGCCAAGTTTGTGAATGCAAATGAAAAATTCTTAAAGAAAATGAAAACTGCTACTCCTGTGAACACATGAATGATAAGAAAGCAAAACAGTTTTATTACTGACTTGGAGAAAGTTTTAGTGATCTAGATAGATCAAATCTGCCACAACATTATCTTAAACCAAACCAAATCCAAAGCCTAATCCAGTGTAAGGCCCTAACTCTCTTCAATTCTATGAAGGCTGAGAGAGATAAGGAAGCTACAGAAGAAAAGTTTGAAGCTAGCAGAGGGCTAATGAGGTTTAAGGAAATAAGCCATCTCCAGAACATAAAAGTGCACGGTGAAGCAGCATGTGCTGATGGAGAAGCTGCAGCAAGTTATCCAGAAGATCTAGCTAAGATAATTGATGAAAGTGGCTACACTAAACAACAGATTTTCAATGTAGCCAACACAGCATTCTATTGGAAGAAGATGTCATCTAAGAATTTTACAGCTACAGAGAAGTCAATTCTTTGGCTTCAAAGCTCCAAAGGACAGGCTGACTCTTGTAAGGGACTAATGTAGTTGGTGTCTTGAAGTAGAAGCCAATGCTCATTTACCATTCTGAGAATCCTAGGGCCCTTAAGAATTATGCTAAATCTACTCTGCCTGGGCCCTATAAATGGAACGGCAAAGCCTGGATGATGGCACCTCTATTTATAGCATGGTTTACTATTTTAATTGCATTGTTGAGACTACGACTCAGAAAATAAGAGATTCCTTTCAAAATACTATTGCTCATTGACATTGTACCTGGTCATCCAACAGCTGTGCTGAATATGTACAAGGATGTTGTTTCTGTGCCTGCTAACACAACATCCATTCTGCATCCCATGGATCAAGATGTGATTTCGATTTTCAAGTCTTCTTGTTTAAGAAATACATTTTGGAAGATTACAGCTGCCATAAATAGTGATTCCTCTGATGGATCTGGGTAAAGTAAGTTGAAAATCTTCTAGAAAGGATTATCCATTCTAGTAGTCTTTAAGAGCATTCATGATTCATGGAGAAGTCAAAATATCAACATTAACATGAGTCTGAAAGAAGTTGATTTCAACCATTACTTTGAGAGATTCAAGACATCAGTGGAGGAAGTAACTGCAGATGTGGTAGAAACAGCAAGAGAACTAGAATTAGAAGTAGAGCCTGACAGGTTTACCTATGTAACTAACCTGCACATTGTGGACACATACCCCAGAACTTAAAAGTTTAATTTAAAAAAATAAAAATAAATTGATTAAAAATTTTAAAAAAGAAGTAGAGCCTGAAGGTGTGACTTAGTTGCTACAATCTTATGATAAAACTTGAATAGATGAGGAGTTGGTTCTTATGAATGAACAAAGAAAGTGATTGCTTGAGATGGAATCTATGCCTGAAGATGCTGTGCACACTGTTGAAATGACAACAAAGAATTTATGATATTCCAGAAACTTAGTTGATAAAGGAGTGACAGCGTTTGAGAGGATTTACCAATTTTGAAAGAAATTCTACTGTGGGTAAAATTGTATCAAACAGCACTGTATATTACAGAGAAATCTTTCGTGAAAGGAAGAGTCAGTCAATGCAGCAAACTTCACTGTTGACTTCTTTTAAGAAATTGCCACAGCCATCCTAACCTTCAAACACTACCACCCCATCAGCCACCAGCCATCAACATCAAGGCAAGACCCTCCACCAGCAAAAAGATTACAACTTGCTGAAGGTTCATTAGCATTTTTCAGCATTAAAGTATTTTCAATGAAGGAAGGTATACTTTTTTATAATGCTATTGAACACTCAATAAAGACTACACTACAGTGTAAACGTAACTTTTATATGTACTGGGAAACCAAAAAATTCATGTGACTCACTTCATTGCAATATTCTCTTTAATGCAGTCATCCTGGAACCAAACCTGCAATATCTCCAAGATATATTTATGACAACAATATCTAATAGTGATATAAAACATACTATGCACTTAGCACTACTATGTATAACTCTCTCAATTATCCTATAAGATAAATAATTCAATATCACCATTTTACTGATGAGGTACAGAGGTTAAGTAATTTGCTATGGTCACAAAGCTACCACTTAAACCAAGCAACGTGACTCTAAAGGTTTTGTTATTAACCCAGGGCACCACATGTGGCTATGCAATTCATTCGCAATTCCAGTGGCGCCAAGAGGGATCAAGTTGGCACAGAAATCCAATCCATGTCCTGGTTAATAATCCACGCATACCGAGTTCAAAGCTACATCCACCTGAGTACTTTTATCTTTGCTCCAGGCGCCTTTCATTTGCCAAGGTGTGAGGTCAGAGGACTAGGTCCATAAAAAGAGGAAGTCTTTCTTATTCACATAAAGGTGCCATATAGACTAGCTGTGGTGCTGCCTTAGCCATGGCACTACCCTGACCTATTTTGTTTGGGAAGACATTTACAAGGGTGCTTAATATAGCACTGTTTGTAATAATGAATTTGGAAAATGGATAAAGGATACTATATTCTTATATTGGAAAGCTATGGTGCACCTAGAAGAAAATAACTATTAAATATACACATAGATTTTAAAACATAATTACATTGGGTGGAAATCAAGTTGCAAACAATTAATATGCACAGTATATTACATAAATTTTAAAAGTTACATATTTTATATATATATTCACACCCATATTTATACACACACAACACACATACGTTTACCAAATTGATTATGGTGGTACTTCTGATAAGGAAAAAAGAGATTGGAACTTGGGGGTGAGAACACAGGAGACTTAAATGTACCTGCAATGTTTTATTCATTTTAATAAGACTTGAAGCAAATACGACAAAATGTTTACTACTATAAATTCTAGATGGTAGCCATGCAATTACTCAAGATAAAAATTAAAAGATTATTTTTTTAAGAACAGGTTTAGTGGGAACTTAAGAGTAGCAGAGCTAGAGGCTATTCTGTGTGATCAGTGAGTGACATTTCAGGGTTCACAGCTTCAGAGGTGGGGCAACGGTTATGGGTGATGACAAGGTCCAGGGTGTGGTCATTTGAATAGCCGGCTGAGGTAGAGTAGAGGTGGAAATCAATGGAGTGTAAGAAATTATGGATCCAGATGCATCACCAACATAATTAAGTTTTCCAGAATGATTATAATAGCTAGGGTGGAAAGAAAGAGACAGTTGTCAAAGTCCTCATTGAAGATTATGTAGGGAAGGAGATCAGTCAAGGAAAAAATAAGGGTGGAAAAAGGGTGGAATGTATGTGCATCAATGAAGGTATGGCACACTCAGCCCACTTTTACGCTACAACACAACAGAGGGAGAATGTGTAACCTATACTTGGAACTGCTGAAAAGTAGTATCTTTCAGAAAAAGTCTAGTTTCAGTTAAGGTGAGGAGGTAGTTACTTCAAAAATCCTACTGAAACTCTAACTTTGTAATTCACTGACCCAAAGCTATAGGTTCAATCAGAAAGGAGCAATAGATTTTACCAATAACCCAAAAAGGAAGGAGAAGAAGAAAAGAGAGAAAAAGAAAGAGAGAGAGAAAGAGAGAGAAAAAAAGAAAGAAAGAAAGAGAAGGAAAAAGAAAGAAAGAGGAGGAGGAAGAGGAAGAAAAGAAGAAGAAAAAGAAAGAAAAGAAAGAAGAAAGAAAGAAAGAAAGAAAGAAAGAAAGAAAGAAAGAAAGAAAGAAAGAAAGAAAGAAAGAAAGAAAGGAAGGAAGGAAGGAAAAGAAAAGAAGAAAGAGAAAGAGAAAGAAAGAAAGAAGAAAAGAAGAAAAGAAGGAAAGAAAGAAAGGAAAGAAAGAGGAGAGGAAGGAAGGGAAGATGAGGAAAGGAGAGAGAGGAGGAGGGTAGGCGAAGAAGACAATGAGGAGTCAGGAGAGGAGGAGGAGGAGCAGGGGAGGAGAAAGAGAAGAAGAAGAAAGAAGAAGGAGAAAAGGGGAAGGAGGAGGAGAAGTAGGACAAAGAAGAGAGAGAAAGGAGGAAGATGAAGGAAGGGGAAAGGGAAAAAGGAAGGGAGAAGGGAGAAGAAAGAAAGAGTAGAGAAGAAAGAAGGGTAGAAAAGAAAGAAAGAAGGAGAAAGAGAAAGAAGGGGAAGAAGGAGAAGGAGGAAAGAGAAGGAGGAAGAAGAGAAGAAAGAAGAAAAAGGAAAGAAAGGGGAAAGAGAAGAAGGAAGGAAGGAAAGAAGGAAGGAAGGGAGAGAGAAAGAGAGGTGGGAAGAGGGGAAGGAAGAGGGGGAAGGGGAGTGGGGAAGAGGGGCGAGGGGAGGGGAGGAGGGGGGAGGAGAGGAGGACAACAATGATGACTGGGGTCGTGTTATAGTGGAAATAAAACTGTCAACTGTTTAAGGAGGTTATCACAAAGCTAAGGGCCAATCAGTAAAATCTTGGAAAATCAAGTTGGCTCATAAAAAGTGAAATGACTTAAGGGAGCAGATAAAGAAATTTCAGAATATTTTAAATGAAGAGATGGTGTTGGCTCTGGAAACAGGTCTGGGAAAGTATTAAGGAATAAATGGAAAGAGGAAACCACATAAGAGGAGGCTTGAGATTTAGAGTCCAAAATGGACCCATATTGAAGGGGAAAACCAACATATTGAGACCTAAATCCTCTTACAGATAGAATTTAAAAAGTGATCTATCTTAAAGATACATCAGAATGGTGAAAAGGCAGGCAAGCAAGAATCTAAAAAGGAAATAAGAATAATTGATAATTTCAGATTTCCTCTCATGCCATTTTAGGGCTAAAAGAAACTCAGAGGTCTGAATTTCTGCAACAACCAAGAGCAAACATGTGAAACCAAGTTTTTCACTCAATAGCACTGAAGGGCCTCTCTGCAGCGTTTGCAGTCATCTTGGTGACACTAAGAAAAGGAGACAAGTGTCCTCTCAGCTATGGGATTCTCATACTTACAGACAGACAGGTTTGTGGCATTCTTATTCCCCACTCCTTACGCTCATTCTGGGGCAAGGGAAGGGCACAGTCCCAGCCCATACACTACATTCTGCTCTACTTTTTCTCCAAACTCCTCTCCACTCTTGTGTAGATGGTCTTTTTTCTATTCTGAATAGGGTAGATTACAAGGAAAAAAATATGCCCAATAGCATCTTCTTTCATACTTTAATGTCTTATACCTGCACTTGCCTTTTGAATTTAGAAGAGAAAAATGTTGATCTCTTTGTCCTCAGCTCCCCCAGTTTGGACTAATGGACCCTCAGAATACATCTGTGGGAAACCCAGAGGGGGATTAGGAAAGACCTCATTCACTCTTCACATAACTGGCCATGGTTGTTTTTGTAGCTCTAAAATATTTCAATTGCAAGTATTAAAAAATTGAGCAAAATAAAATCATTTTAAAGTATACAATAAATGACACCAGATCCACCTTTTCTCTGTTGGTGGAGATGAGATGGTAAGAATACCAAGTGCCTGAAATTGTGGGGCACAGGAAAACAGGGATGAAAAACTTTTTATGGTTAACAGTATGATAAAACCACCAAACTCTTCTGCCCCACCTCAACAAGACACACCCTTGAAATGAAATGAAATGTCCCATTGTATTTACAGAGGGGGAAAAACAGACAGTGAGGAAGGACAGGATGGGAAAATAGAGGAAGAAGGCTTGTTCTGCGCTAATAACAATGTTCAAAGGTTTGCCTGGCTTCACACTTCACCGTCTTCTCCCCCTACAAAGCAAAAACAAGGTAGCAACAGAGTTCTTTTAGTTTTCTGTGCGGACCCACATATAGATAACTAAGCAGTAACACTTCCTTAGTTGTGTCAAAAAATTTGTGTGCACATCCCACCAAAAATAATTCCATCTAGACCTAGTCCTTCCCTCTGGGGTGACTGTATCTCCTGCAGGAACTCACTCAAAAAATATCAAATTCCCTTTAATCCCATACCCTCAATCACACCTTTCAAAGGTCATCCCACAATGAAGTCTGGCCACCTGTTTCAGATCAGAAACCCAAATAACAATAGAGCATATGCTGTTTCAATGGCCCACTAAATATTAACAGCTAATAATAGCCTACACTTAATGAGCATTTACTATCTGTTGGCAGTGCTCTAAGAACCTCTCGCATATTCATCCTCACAATAACTCTGTGAGGTAAGTATTACTCTTACTCATATATTATAGATAAGAAAACTGAGAAACGGAAAAGTTAAGCAGCTTTCCCAAGTGTACACTGCTATTAAGTGGCTGAGCCAGAATTTGAGCCCAGGCAACCTAACTCCTGGGACCATGTTCTTAACCATTAAACGATTCTTCCCTTTGGAAGAGGACAGAACAGATAATATGATGGTTACACTTAGAAATACACAATTTACAATTTGCTCATGGCCCTGCTTCCCAATGACTCCTCATTCCTTTAGCCTCACTGTTCATGTTTGATGCTTTCCGTCTTCTTATCTAAAACGCACCATGTTGCATTGTGTTAACTTGGCATAATGGAGTATAAAACAAAGCTTCAGTAGGAATATAATCCTCATGTAAACTTTAAGAACGGTCAGGACCTATGCTCATATCTTCATCAAAATTGACTCAAAGTATCCAACTTAGCAGACCAGATAGACGATGTTAGCACTAACAGAATTCAGAATAGAGCAGGTTTGGAGAATAGATAAACTTAGCTCAGGGCATTAGTTCATTCAACAAATATTTTTAAAGCATTGAATGTATATCTGAAACTGTTCTACCTTCTAAGCTTTCAACAAGGAGGCAGAACAAGTCCTTGCCCTCGGGCAACATTCATTCTAGGGCACACTAGAAAAGACTGAAAAAGTAAATAATAAGTAACGAACTCTATGCTGTGACAAAATAACCAAGGTAACATCTTTTATATGGGGCATTCAGGGACAGAGTAAATTTGAGATGATCAAAGATAGGCAGGTAGATTATCAGATCTTAATGTCACTGTGCCTTCATGCCAGCTTCCCAAGAACCATAAAACATTTTAAAATAATTTATCATGTTGTAATGCAAACTTCTTAACCTGATGCTCCAGGCTCTGCTCCAATCCAGCCCTGCCTATCTATCCTCTTCTTACCACCAATCCCAAACACATCCTCTCCATTCCATTTAGGCTAATGTCCTTACTGACTCACAACATGTCAAGTTCACCCCCAACCTTGTTCTCTCCCCTATGCCTATTAGTTCTACCCGTCCCTCAAGACCAAGATTGAGTTCCACCTTCCTCATTCTTATCCACTCAGGCTTACTGAACACCCTTCTCCTTTAAACAACTAGTTCCCAGGCAGTGAATTAGCTAAAAATAGCCTTCTGTCCTTCGCTGCTGTTTCACATGTGCTATAACCCAGGACTTTAACACAGGACACCGCCATATCTTCCCAGCAAGTGTAGGTATGAAGGGAAGGGGGTCTGGCACATGTCCAGAGCTGCCTGGGCCAGAAGTGAAGAGAACTGACTCAGGCTCAGAGAAGCAGCTCAAGGGGAGCAAGCACAGTGAACAAGGGGCACAACTCCCAAATAGGAGGGATGCAAAGTCTCCACTCAAGTGGAAAGATCTCAACAACTGAGAATATAAGAGACAATGAGGCAGCTCTAGAAGGCACCTAAGGATCCAGATGGGATATCTAATTGAGGAGTGAAAAGCACAGCGTAAGTCCAGTCTCATAAACTAGTCCAATACCAGATAAAGGGAGTAGAGACTTACGACCAGGGGATAACCAGAGGCATAACAACTGTCAGCAAAAGGAATCCAGTGAAATATTCTGGAACCTACAAACCAAGAATGGGTGATCAAGTTTAAGGATCTAACCTAATTCTAAGCTGTAGGTAGAGATCATCAGCAGGCTTGTCTTGGAAGAAACAGGGAAAGTAGATTAAAGAGAGATGAAAGCCAAAAATGGTTACATATAGATTATTAGTCCCTCAGGGGCAGAGACATGCTTCATGGCTCATTTCTATCCTCCACACCACTTAGCAAAATAAATATTTACTGTTTATGTAAAAAGAGAAGGATCACAGACAATTTGGTTATAACCCAATGAGGGGAAGTATGCCAAGATAACCTGAGTCATCATTTAAGCAAGTTATGTATTGTAAAGTCTCCACCACCCTGACAAACACTGAATGGTAATGTGATCTGGTGAATGAACACCAGACTAGATATGAGGACGTGAAACCAGAACAGTTTTGTTAGAAACCTCTTATAAGACCCTAAACAAGTCACTTCAGTTCTCTGAACCTCAATTACCTCATCTACAAAGGGGTAAACATAATAACTCCAGTTTTTTCATCATATCCAGAACACTCTTCCCCCCAGATCTCTAATTTCCTCATTTCTTTTGAATCTTTGCTCAATCTTGCTTTCCTAATGAAGCCTATTTAATACTATCCACTCTATTTCATGCTGCAAACTGCCCATCCCACCAACCCTATCACACAGATACACACTGGTCTACATTTTTTCTTTTTCATAGCAATTCTAACATATTACATAATTTATTATCTTTATTGTTGTGTGCTAGAACGTAAGCTCTACGAAAGCAAAGATCTTTATCTATTCTATTCATTGGTATACTTCACATCTCTGGAAACTGGAACAGAGTAAACATCCAATAAATGTTGAATGAATACATGAATGAATCTTTAAAAAGGCCAAAATCTTGTGAAAGACCAGAATAATAAATCATTTATATTCTCCCTGAGGCCAGGATCTGCCTCCCACACCCTCAAGCATCCCTATATCCCTTGGTACCATATATCATAGCGTGAAATAGGTGTTCAATAAGTCCTTACAATTAAGTATGAGACCCAAAAAAATCAAACACAACCGCGTGCTCTGGGGCCACCTGCTGGCAACTCTACTTAGTAGCCACCTAAGCAACCAAACTGACGAGAATTTCCAGTGGTGAATGGAGTGCAGGGAATATCTCCCTTCAGCAACAGAGAGAAACAGGAGGAAGGAGGCTAGGCTGGAAATCAGACGTTTCCAAAACCTGCTCTGAAGAACCATACACCCACTGTTTCCCAGGACTCACTTTCTACTTAACAATAATAACGGCAAGTACCCTCTACTGTTTTAAGCACGTTCATGTATCATCTCATTTAATCCTCACATTAATCCGCCGCACCATCTTTAACACCATTTTATAAATGACCATTTCCTTTTGAAATAATTGCTTTACTTAAGTGAAGCAGTGAAGCGGTAAAACAGTGTAAACTATTATTAGTAAGAAAAATCAAGGTACGACGTTTGGGGAGTACCAGGGCACATGTGCGGGCCGAGTGTGAGACGCCTGGAGCGGACCAACATGCCCCAAGGGTACTGACCTATCAGCCTGCCCCTCAGCGCAAGCACAACCTCAGTCCGGGGCTCTGGATCCCAAACTCTGCTCCGTTTCATTCGGATCACAGCACAACAAGGAGGCAGCCCGCGCCCGGGAAGGCCACTGGCGAGCTCTGCGCCTGGGAGACTCGTGCCGGGCCCTCAAGATCCTTCTCCTGGGACGCTGGGGCGGGGGGGGCGGGGGCGTGCGGGCGCCGGAAGTGCAGCCCCTCCGCCCGGAAGCTGCTTTCCCTGCTTCCCTCGGTGCGAGGGGAACCTTTGTTCACCAGTCCCTCGGCTGAAGCCGGATACCTGAGACAGCTCCTCTTGCTGTTTCCGAACGCACAGCGCGCCACGGCCAGAGGGGATAGGATACGACACACCTAGGCCGATGGCCCTTACACAGTGCCGCCCCTTGGCTCCCCCTCCTCTACCAGGGGAAGGCTCTGATGTGAGATTCCTAAGTGTTCTGGGAGGATGTTCTCGCCGAGGTCCGCGACCGGGCCCAGCACCTGCGTGGGGCAGCCCCAGTGGTCCTGACAGAGAACTGGGCCTCGGCACGCAGGCCCCCGCTCTGGGGTCCAAAGGATCCCTGTGTTGTCGGAGCTTTCCTCAACAGGGAAAGGCGCTGGGACCCTTTGGTGGGATAATGCCTAGGGTTCCCTACTCCGTCCGGGACCAGCGTCCGGCCTGTGAAAGACTTCCCTCAGCCTCTACCTTATCCCGTAAATAAGGACTTCAGGTAACCAGCAAGTGTGCCCCCTGCTGGCCTGTCGAAAGTACGAAGATGGTCTTTTTTCTTTTTTTTTTTTTTTTTTTTTTTTTGAGACGGAGTTTCGCTCTTGTTACCCAGGCTGGAGTGCAGTGGCGCGATATCGGCTCACCGCAACCTCCGCCTCCTGGGTTCAAGCAATTCTCCTACCTCAGCCTCCCGAGTAGCTGGGAGTACAGGCTCGCCCCACCATGCCCAGCTAATTTTTGTATTTTTAGTACAGACGGGGTTTCACCATGTTGACCAGGATGGTCTGGATCTCTTGACCTCGTGATCCACCCGCCTCGGTCTCCCAAAGTGCTGGGATTATAGGCGTGAGCCACCGCGCCCGGCCACCAAGGTAATCTTAAGTGCTACATGCACTTTTTAAGGTGCTTATTTATTCTTATGTGTGTTAGAAAAAATTAAAACCAGCCCAACAAACCAGCTATCTTGAATATTATTTTAGTATAAGGCTAAATTCTTAAGTGAGTAGTTAACATTGGTTTAAAAATATTAGGCCAGGCATTGTGGCTCATGCCTTTAATCCCAGCACTTTGGGAGGCCAAGGTGGGTGGATCACACGAGGTTAGCAGTTGGAGACCAGCCTAGCCAACGTCTCTACTAAAAATACAAAAATTAGCCAGGCATGGAGGCCCACTCCTGTAATCCCAGGTACTCAGGAGGCTGAGGCTGGAGAATTGCCTGAACCTGAGAGGCAGAGGTTGCAGTGAGCCAAGATCGTACCACTGCACCCTAGCCTAGGCAATAGAGCAAGACTCTGTCTCAAAATAAATAAATAAACAAGATTATTATTAAATATATATACACAGATATTGCAAAAATCTTGAAGGTGGTATTCAAATGACTAGAGGAGAAAACTGTCAGCCTCACAGAATCAATCAAGGGAAAAGCTGGTGCGATGGTTAATTTTACAGGCAAATTTTGTAATCCAAAAATTATCTGAGACGACTCTCCAATCAACTTAAAAGTTTATTTTTCCAGGGTTAAGGACCACTCCAGAGACAGATCTATGCTTTCCCCAAAGATAATTTTTGAGAACTTCAATATTTAAAGGGTGAAAGCAGGTTGGAGAAGAAATAGGAGGGTATGGTCACATTACTGAAGCCACATGCTGCAAGAGAAAAGGAGAAGGTAAGGGAATAGTCAATTATGTTTTCATCTGGTGCTTAGTAGCGGGTGCATTACACAAGGTAGGGTGAACACAGAGTGGAGATATTTATCCTTTTATCAGTAACTGTCTGCCTAGGAACAAACGGAAAGGCCATTACTTGCATGACTTAGCTTTTGTTTAATTTTTTCTTTTGGCATAGTGAACTTCCCTTTCACATTTTAGAGGATATTTTTGGATGGGATTAACATTTAAATCAGTATACTTTGGGTAAAGCAGATTGCCCTCCCTAATGTGAATGGCCCTTATCCAATCAGTTCAAGGCCTGAATAGAACAAAAAAGACTAGCATCCCTTAGCAAGAGAAAATTTTCCAGCAGACTGCCTTAGGACTCTTTATAATCAGCTCTCCCAAGTTTCTAGCCTGCTGGCCTACACTGCAGATTTTGGACTCCCCGGCTTCCATATTCACATCAACCAATTCCTTATAATCTCTTTCTATAAATACACATGCTGTAGTTCTGTTTCTGGGAAATCCTACTAATACAACAGGTGATCTTAAATAGTCCTTCCCTCTCTGATACTGAGTGGAGCTTCAGGGAGGACAGCAAAAGAAAGAGGGCTTGACTCCAGTATCCAAAGTGCTGAGGGCTCACCCTAGGACATATTCACTGGGCATATTGCCCTAGCTTTACTTCTTCACTCCCCGTTGGCACCAGAACCCTTGGATGCCAGGTTCTAAAGCAGTCCCACTGCTCACTCTTCATGGAAGAGAACACTGTAGTGGAATGTTGATGGAGCTCAGCAGCCAAATCAACATATCCAGTGTCCTGACTGAGCCCCTTCACAACTTGCAACCTTAGCTTATCAAAGTCCCTTCCCTTCTCTGGAATTCCGTTGTATCTGTATGATAAGAAGGCTTGATTATATGATGTCTAAGGTCTCTACTGGAGGTGAGCACCTTTTCCCCACTCCTGGCCTCTTTTCACTCCTTTCTTCGCTTTGCCCCTGAGACAGTAGAAGGACTTAACTGATTGGTAAATTTTGTAAGAATATTAGCTCTGCCTTGCATCTACTTGGGAACTGCAGAGATCCCCATGCCATAACAGGGACTTACTCTTAGGCAAGGACGCCTGCCCCAGCCCAGGCCTGTCATGATTGGGTGGGTAAGTCAGCCTAATTCTCAGGTCTAGTATGACCAAGCCCCAGCTAACAGACCTAGGGCTACTACGCCTTAACCACTATCAGCAAAAAAGATGACATTTTGAGCATCACATTTTCTATTTTTCAGTGCAGTTCAGAACAAGGGCAAAGAAATAAAACAGTGCCATTTATTGAGATCCCTTTGCAGAACACAATAATTCCTTCTAGCCCCTTCTAGCCTTATTAAACAAGACAATAAAAAACGTCTAATGAATAAATTCACACTAAAGGGCTAATATAGCCCTTCATAGGCTATCTATATTTTAAAAAGCACTATGAAAGAACAGAGAAAAGGCAATGCTTTATGGTAAACATTATACAACTATACTCTCTCAATGGAAAGTATATTTTGGAGTAAGACCTTTTTCAGGGCCCCTCAACACCCCCATCTGTTCATCTGTCAACAGTTGCTAAGTAAGTAAAAAGTAGAGATTATGGAGTTAAACTGTCTGAGTGCAAATCCTGCTTATGTCCCTGACAAGCTCTGTCACCTTGGGTAGGCTGTTTAACCTCTCTGTGCCCTAGTTTTTCCATGTACAAAATGGGGATAATAGTAAGAACTTGAACGACACTTGGTAAGCATCATAAAATTCTGTTACATGTAAGACACTGTGTTACTCCTACATCCCCCAGGATTTACCTCTAGAATAAAATCTATAGAACCAAGAAAGGAAATTGATTGCAGAGGCTGTGCAAAGGGTAGAACTAAATCAAATGTAAACATTTGGGCCAGTAACGACAAATTCTGGACAAGCATGACTTAACAAACAAGACTCTTCGCAGGGTGAACTCCTCAAACTGATATCAGATTGACTAATTCAGCTTCCAAACCCAGGAAGGTCTTTGGGGCACTTGGGACACACCTTAACAGCATGCATAGGGATTTGCTCTGATGATACTGAATGTAATTTCTCCAAGCTGCCACCAGGTGTCTACAGACACTCACACCCCTCTGACTCCTAAGTCAACAAAGCTGTACTTCAACTGAGAAGTTACCAGCCAGAGGGCACACGGTTTGTTAGTGACGAACTCTGTGCTAGAACCCAGGTTTGTGTGGCTGGTTATTACTCAATCCCAACTCCAAAGTGCTCCAGGAATAGAAGAAGCAAATTTCAGGCTCCTTTGGGGCCTGACATACCATCATATTTCTGCCTCTTTGAAGGATATCAGCAACCCAACCAAAAAAGAATCCTCTACTCCACCAGAAAAGAGATTTAAATTGCCCCTCAGTCTCCCTGAACCTCAAGCCCAGGGTCTGACATTTTTCACTGCTGAGAAGTTATTCTGAGAAACCTTCAGATGTCAGCCGTGAAATTCTCAGCTTAGTCCAACAGGCCCAGATGTGTTTCCACCTTTTGCCTTTAATGGTCCTCTCCTCGTGAGCACAGAAGTACTTTAGGCAGCGTTCAGTGCAGAGCAGCGGTCCCAACTGCAAACGTGCTCTCTTCCCCCTCTTAGATCTAGCTGTTGACAAACATAGAGGTAACTGTATGCATCTTTTTTCTTGGTAAATACTGAGTACTTATAGCATGGATTCCATAATTAGCCACCAAGCACGTTCACACTTGCACTACACCTGGGAGCACATGATCTTGCCAATTCTGCTGCCACAGTCTCAATTCAACACATCTTCATGGAGCATCAGCTCTGAGCAAGGTGCTGAATTGCATTCTATGCCAGATTACAAGTAAAAAGCAACCAAACAAAAATCCACCCAGTCATGGGGTCCAGTTAGTCTGGTAATAGCTTCGCCAGCCATTCTGTCACCTTGCCACTAACATAGGGGCTCTTCCCGCTCACTTCCTTTGTAGCTCAGGCCCTGATCTGAAAAATAGAAATCGCCAACACCTCTGCAAAGGGGTCTCTTTAGGAGCTGGTGAGCAACTATAAGTTTTTACTTATACTTTTGGTCATAATGGTAGGAAATGAAACTTGGCAGAAAATAAAGACCACAGGGGAGGTGTCTAGAGCAAAACACCCTGGAAATGCCAAACACCAGAGCAACTCCATGAGCCTGTGATTTGTATAGAGAAATGAGTAATACCCTTTGACTCCCAAGGCACTGCCAAGACCATGCCCAAGGCATCTTAGAGCTAAGATTGTTGGACTTGAAAGGGAATAATGTCTTCTTTTTTCTTCCCACCCCCTAGCCATTTTGTACTTGAGAAAACTAGAAAATATGGAGGTAAAGTGACCTGCCCAACATATGACTGATCAGTGAAAGAAGTGGAATGTGAGCCCAGTTTTTCTGACTCTATTACAATGCTCCTCTTACAAGCACTCAGTGGTGCCTGCTTCCTTATAATGTAACAGTGAACTTGTAGCAACTTGAAGCTGGGGTTGGTTCACCCAGAAAGCTGCAAAGCTAGCATACAAACTAGCTGCAATTTCAGTGGAATAATGTCACCTGAGTTTAATCCACTGGTAAGCTGACTGCTAAGGAGCCAGCCATGGGTTCACCCAGGGGTCTTGAGGCTCCGGGAGGCTGACTCACACTAGCCATAGTCAGCATCTCCTGGCAAGCCAGACACCAATATTCACATGTAATAGACATTGGTCCTCATCATCTACCCAGGGCACTGGCATATGCCTGTCATGGTGCACAAGATCACGCAGATGTCTACACCATCAGAAGTTCACAGGGGAAGAGAGGGTCAGGACAGAGAATATTTTTCACCTTGAGAGATATTTTAAATTAAAGAACCAGAATGTCCTTTTCCTAAATTCTGCTAAGGGAAATAAAATGTTTTATTCTCCTTTTTAAAAAACACCGTGGTGACTTCTTTGTTGGTCCTTGTTACCTGAACATCCCCTGCCAACATGTTAACAAGCATTTATCACATACTACAATTTCCAAGCCTACAGATGAGTCTACACTGATTTCACTTGGTATGGAATCAGTCTACACTAATTTCACTGGGTGGTTGTTTCCAGTACCTCCTTCAGGAGGCACTATAGACTCATTCAACTGTCCCCAAAGCATAGCTGGAGAAATTACTTCTGGGAAGGCTTTTGGTAAAACAAGCAGGTAAAACAAGTCAACTTCATAATGTGTGACTTCAGATTAACCTCAAAGAGGACTCCTGTGGGTCTTGTGTTCTCTTCCAGACTTTCTTCCTCTATTTTTGTTGGCCCAGATTTAAATTCTTTAGGCCTTATATACCTCTTGCCTTTTGATAACAAAGTCACACTGCAAATCCTGGTCTGTAGTGCTTAGAGCAAAAGGGAATATTGGGAGTGAGCCCCTTCCTCCCTGGTCCACCACATGGATAGGGATTAAACTCCATTTAAGTCCATGACGGAGATCATTCAGCCTTATCATCCCAATGTGCCTCATTTTCTGGAAGGTCAGAATCCTGTCACTGGCCCACTCGAGGGAGTTCTTAGTCTTCAGGACAAGCCCTTTTTTGTTTTTTTGTTTGTTTGTTTTTAAAGTGAAAGTAAGTTCATTAGGAAAGTAAAGTAATAAAAGAATGACTACTCCACAGGCAGAGCAATAAGAACAACCCTATTATAATGCCCTTGACTATTTCTAACCTAGAGCTATCAGACTTCTGGGTAAAATAAAACTCCTCTTATTAGTGATTAGCGTAGTCAGTGTGAGGTAATGACAGCAATGATGTTAATATGAGCAACAAGAGTACCAACAATAGCAGCTATTAAATGGTCTCTTGTCATTTATGAGACAAGGGAAGCAGGTTAGGTTTCTACAGAGCAGGGCCTCATTTCACTGTGGTATGTGCCATCCAGCCTGCACCCAGGGCAGTTGCTGCACCAAGGCCAGCAGGAAAAGCCATACTAACCTTTGCCATTCACCCAACTAGAGGGGACAGCCAGAGCTTGAAGGCACAGCCAGAAGGCCAGCCTGGGATGACCGAGCCAGCCTTTGCCCAACCTGGCAAAGGAAAGACACTAGAGGGGATGTAGCTCTGCTTCTACTAAGAAGCAGCACTTGAAGTCTACAAAAACAAAAGCTTGCCCAAATGTAGTATTCCCTAGAACTTGCTGAACCTAGGGAGCCATGGCTCAAATCTCTTGCAGAACCTCTCCCAAGACTTCTTGTGCAACTTTGGGCTGTCTATCACTGTGTCTTTCCCAACAGATAAGAAGAAAAGGGGATGAGACAGAGAGACCATGGGTGAAAGAATGACTCTGGTATAATCCACCAGATTTTAAAGTACCTGGAACGCCTCACTTTTCGGAAGTGAGTTGTCAAAAAGTGTGCTTAGGTCCCTCTTGAAAGCCCGGAACTTGCCATCCTAAATCTCCTCTAGGGCTTCTGCAGCTCTGGATTCTGTCTCCATAGCCCATAGGCACCAAGCTCTTCCTTAATGCTGACTTCTTAATGTTAAGAAGCTCCCAAAAAATGTGCTGCATTTCTTCTTCACAGCATGTATCACAGCTTGTAATTATTTTTGCATGTGATAATTTGATTCTTAAATTAAGCACCACAGAATCAGGAATTGAATTGTTCTTGTATCCTCCAGAAACTGGCCCAGGGGTTGGGATACAGTAAGCTCTATAAACACATGTTGAATAAATGAACATATGAACGAATGAGTACCAGTCAGTTTTGAGTACCATGTTTTATGAGAGGAGTTGACAAACTATAGCACATACAGAGACGGCAGCCAGGATTGGGAATGTTCTTGAGATCTTATTATGTGAGAAAGGATTGAAATGACAGAGGCCATAGAGACTGAGATGAGGATATGTAAGAAAGAGACTGGCCCATTGTTTCCTGATGTCACAAAGAGGAAGGATTCGTGAGACTTGATTTACATTGTTTTAGAAGACAGAATGGGAACCAAGAAGCAAAAGTCCCAGGCAGATTATAGCTCCAAGCCGATGAATATACCTCATAGCTAGAATTGTGTCAGGATGGGACAGTTTATTCAGTCTCCCATCAAACTGAATGGTCACAGGCTGGATGCCACCCTGCAGGAGTGGGACAGCAGACCGATTACTGAGATTACCTGGAAGATTCCAAGTTCATTTCTCCCATGCTCCAGGAGGACAAAAGGACAAGTTTTCCTGCATATGAGTCTTGCAAGACCCCAAGCAAAACTCTGAAAGAGGGAAAATCTGACAGCCTCTCTCACTTGCCTTTTCAGAAGCCTTATTCTCTCTACTAGCAAAACTCCTAACATTCACATTCTTGTTCTGGGTGCAAGCAAGTGAAGAAAAGAACTCACTTTAAAAGTGTTAATGCCTTAATATGTCAATCCATATTTTGAAAGAGGGTGCCTGAACAAAGCAATATGCAGATATAATGGTAGGGCTTTGGTATAATAGCATTTTAACAGTAAACTCTTAGATGTCCTCCAGTCATCAGCTAACAAGGGCTCAGAACCTACCCGTGTCTAGCATAATGCTAGACAGGGGGAATGGGCAGCAGATTGAGAGATGGAAGTTCTGGGTTCAAGTCCTAGTTCTGCCTTATACTGACTATGCGATCTTGATTACTTAGCTTCCCTGAACTTCATCTGTAAACCTCACATGTACCTCACAGGGTCAAATGAAATACCAAATATGGGAGTGTTTTCTAAAATGTAAAGTACTATGGATGTAGCATTATTGTGATTATTATTTTTAGACAAAAGTGAGAATGCAAAGCAATGTAAGGTCAAGTCTCTGTCTTCAGATACTAAACTGAGCTGCTCTTCATTATTCTCCCCTTCTTGAACACAAACATGCAAAAGAACAAAGGAAGAAGAGTTGGGGGTGGAATACACTGGCAGCTCTGGCCCAGGGAAAAGACTGAGCCAAGCCCTGGCCATGCCTGATCCCTGCCCAGAGCCCTGTCTTCTTTCCTGGCACTAGGAGGCTTCCCTCTTGTTCTCTTGACTCCATTGCTCCCAGTAGCCCAAGGGCCTCTGAACTCACTACCATTCACAACCACTTCAGCCACAGCGGATATCCTCAACCTCCACCCTTCCCATCCCTACTTTAGAGGAGATGGTTCCCATAAATCAAGAACAAGCTTGACCCATTTAGGAAGTTAAATCTTTATTGCAAATAAAGGGTTTCATTATTTCATATTATGTTACATAGAACTGACTCAGAGCAAATTAAAACTGATTTCCACAATGGCATGGTGACCTTGCTTTTCACAGATGGTATGGCAGTACAAAAAGAAATCACTGAAACTGCAGGACTAAGGATTTAACTGAGATTCAAGAATACATTTCCTGACAATAAGTGAACTATAAATAAAATGGAATCTCTGCGTTATTGTCTGTCTGCTTGTTTGTTGTTCTGGTAGATTAAATTAGAGTAGACAAAGTTTTTCTTTAAAGAGCCAGATAAAGATTTTAAGTATTTGTGAATCAAAGATATTACAAAAGTACTTATATATGATTAGAGAAAACAAATTTCCACAATTTTTATTGGCAAAGTCCAAAATATAATAATAGTTGAATACAATGTTTTTGTAATACAGGTCTACCAGTGAGAAAAATTTAATTCTGTTTTTGGGGGGCAGGAGGGTAACATATCATTTAATTGGGATTCAAACCCATTGTCCCCTATTATTGGGTTTTTTTTTTTTTTTGAGATGGAGGTTTGCTCTTGTTGCCCAGGCTAGAGGGCAGTGGCACGATCTCGGCTCACTGCATACTCCGCCTCCCGGTTAAAGTGATTCTGCTGCCTCAGCCTCCTGAGCAGCTGGGATTGCGCGCACCCACCACAATGCCCAGCTAATTTTTTGTATTTTTAGTAGAGATGGAGTTTCACCATGTTGGCCAGGCTGGTCTCAAACTCCTATTATCAAAATCAATTGAAATATTCATCTGCTAATGTTGATATGTAATGCATAGTCCATTTTTTAAAATGTCTTTTCACAGAGATAGATACTGCCAAACACTGATATCCACAAACATTTGGTTTTCATTGAGTATATTTATCACTTGGAAGGTATTTCTAGAACTCTACAAGATTCATTGCTTGATATTTGCCTTACAACATGTTATTACGTTAAAGAAAATCACTTCCAATTGACGGTTGGGGAAAAAAACTCTTTAATTGCAATGCAATGAATTTTGAAATATGGAAATTTGCTTTGCATTTGCATCGAAGTCCAAGAAACACTGCTGGAACTATAATTTGAGCTCAAAAAATATATTAGCTAAGATTTATGTGGGAATAAAAATTCCACCTTTTTTTTTTCTTTTTTTTTTTTTTGAGACAGAGTCTCACTCTGTCTCCAGGCTGGAGTGCAGTGGTGAAATATGGACTCATGGCAACCTCCGCCTCCAGGGTTCAAGTGATTCTCCTGCCTCAGCCTCTAGAGTAGCTGGGACTACAGGCATCACATCCAGCTAATTTTTGTATTTTTAATAGAGATAGGGTTTCACCATGTTGGCCAGAATGGTCTCTATCTCCTGACTTCGTGATCCACCCGTCTCGGTGTCCCAAAACATTGGGATTACAGGTGTCAGCCACTGCACCAGACCCACTTTTTATTTTAACTTTTGACAGCACAAGAAATATATAAAATACTCTAACATTGCTTGTTAGTCAACCAATGTTAGTTGTCTTTGAAATAACTTTACCACTGTATAAGTTTCACAGTTAAGCACTGTTTTGCCTTGCAATTTTAGATTGAATTTATTAAGAAATACTATTAAGTCTGCCATAAAAGCTAACTTCCAAAGCCATTTAGTGTTCAAAGATAGTGAATGAATGTAGCCAACAAACATATGAAAAAAAGCTCAACATCATTGATCATTAGGGAAATGTAAGTCAAAACCACAATGAGATACCATCTCATGCCAGTCAGAATGGTGATTATTAAAAAGTCCAGAAACAACAGATGCTGGTGAGGTTGCAGAAAGAAAGGAACACTTTTACACTGTTGGTGGGAGTGCAAGTTAGTTCAACCATTGGGAAAGACAGTGTGGCTATTCCTCAAAGATCTATAGGCAGGAATACCATTTGACCAGTAATCCTACTACTGGTTATACACCCAAAGGAATAGATATCATTCTACTATAAAGATACATGCACACATATGTTCATCACAGCACTATTCACAATAGCAAAGACATGTAATCAACCCAAATGCCCGTCAATGATAAATTGGATAAAGAAATGTGGTACATATACATCATGGAACACTATGCAGCTAAAAAAAGGAATGAGATCATGCCCTTTGCAGGGACAGGGATAGAGATGGAAGCTGTTATCTTCAGCAAACTAATGCAGAAACAGAAAAACAGAAAACCAGACATCACATGTTCTTACTTATAAGTGGGAGCTGAACAATGAGAACTCATGGACACATGGTGGGGAACACCACATACTGGGGCCTCGAGGGTGGGCGGAGGGAGAGCATAAGGAAGAATAGCTAATGGATGCTGGGCTTAATACCTAGGTGATGGGTTGATCAGTGTAGCCAACCACCATGGCACATGTTTACCTATGTAATAAACCTGCACATACTACACATGTACCCTGGAACTTAAAATAAAAGTTGAAGAAAAAAAATAGTGAATAAGGGTGATTCTTCTCATTCGAAACATAAAACAAATCCAATCTTAGTCTCGAGCTCAAAAAAATCACAGTAAAACTTCACAACTGCTAAGCCATCAAACTGTTGTGCAGTATAGCAAGTAAGGATATTCAGCTTCTAGATCTGATGAAGAAAATCACAGAACTGGCCATAGTTAAGTCACAAGAGTGAATGAAGGTTTCCATTTACACCACTAGTTCAATGGCATATGAAAGATTCAATTATTTTCTGCAAAGAACCTGCCGATGAATAGCACAATGAACAATCACAGGCTTTAAACACTACATTTTCACAAGATTTGAACATTTTCCAAAAGGCTTTTTCTTCTCTACATGTATTTTAGCATCAGTTGTAACATTTCTTAGCAGATTTCACTTCAGGAAATTATTATTTTCTCTACTTTAAAAATATATCTGCACATAGTTGTTCCAAATGAACTTTTCATGGAAGCTACTTCTTTAGTAATCTCAAACTCAGCATTAACTCCTCAAAAAAACAACTAAGCAGTGTCAAAACATCTTGTCAATTCATCAAGAACCAAGGAAAATCACTCAAAATCATGTGCCGCATTTTTAAATTGACTATTGATGTTGTACCCAATGTCTTCCCCTACTCTTCACCTAAAAGCTAGTAGTCTTAAGCAAGTTTATTTTTCTCTAGGCACGTTTCTCCAGCTGCTGCAATTGAATGCGATTTAATTAACACACCATTGGTTAACTTGTTTGGCTAAGAAGCCACTCAGAAACTTGATTGCAGTCTCATTTTCATTTTTTTGTAAAGAAATTCTGCTATAATGACATATTTTATTTTAAATTTCCTAATTTTTATAACTGTTGCTTCCTGTGGGTTGGAAATATTGTGATTAGTGCTTAGTCTGATCAGGTCAACTTACAGTCTATTAACACAGCTATAGTGTCATTGCATGATAAACATAATGCTTTGCCATCTGATTCATAACAAACAAAAGAATCCAAACTCCACTGTGCCCCAGAAGTGTGACATCTGAAGTCCGTTCCTCTCTTCTTTTTTTGTTTTGACATGATGGGCATGCACTAGTAATTAAAAGTAAAATACAATGTTATGGTACAACTATAAATGCGGCACCCCCAACAGTGTCAAATTGCAATAGCAGTACTGGAATTTTTAGCCCAACCAGCAGCAGTGAGAAGCTGTTGTCCCATGAAAGAAGCCAAAGCAGCCATGGACAATGTTATGCAATGAATGAGCATAGCTGTGTTCCAATACAACTTTATTTATAGACACTGAGATTTGAATTTCATATGATTTTTAGTGTCACAAAATAGTATACTTCTTTTGATTTTTTGCAATCAGTGAAAAATGTAAAACTCTTCTTAGCTCATGGACTTTACAAAAACAGCAGACTTGATTTGGCCCATGAGGCATCGTTTGCCAACCTTTGAATTAGATTATTGTATTGCCTTAAATGGTTTAGTTGTAGTTGTAGTTGGGGCTACCCGGAATCAGGGAGACAGACCAGAAGACTTCTAACTTGTCCCCCAATTTGAGAATCTGTTGCACATGTCACAGACTGTGGGTGCTATAATGCAATCAAGACCATCAGTTGAGTGAGCATCTATATCCAGCATGCTGGGACAGGATAAAAGGGCAGAGGGTAAAGGAGGCATAGGAATAAAGAATCTACCCTCATAGAGCTTGCAGTCAAGTTAACAAGACTAGATTTCCACACAGGGACACTAGGAAGATGGGACAATTTTAACATACACTTTTAACATTGTTTAAGATCTCTTGAATATAGTCAGTATCCAGGAAATATTGTGTGAAGGAATCTGTGAGTAAATGATAGATAGTATGGCTGTTTCTAATACCCAGTAGGAGCTCTGTATGGTTCCAACTGTTAGGCCCCTAAGTTCTGGGGTCTGACTGCCTGGATATAAATCTTGTCACTGCTATTTTCCATGTCTATGACCTTAGACAAATTATTTAATTTCTTTTAGCCTTAATTTCCTCATCTATAAAATGAGAGTGATAATAGTATCTATCTCATAAGCTTTTTGTAAGCATCAGATGAGATGATGGATGTAAAGTACTTAGCATAAAGAGCTCAATAAATATTTGGTAAAAGTGTGATTACTAGAGACAGGAAGATAAATGGGAGCCTGAGGAATTAGAGAAAGTTTCATGAAGGAGATGAATCTTAAAAGAACATGTATAGGCCAGGCATGGTAGCACATGCCTATAATCCCACTGCTTTGGGAGGCCAAGGTGGGAGAATCACCTGAGCCCAGGAGTTCAAGACCAGCCTGAGAAACATGGCGAAATCCCATCTCTACAAAACATATAAAAATTAATCGGGTGTGGTGGCGCATGTCTGTAGTCCTAGCTATTCATGGGAGGCTGAAGTGGTAGAATCACTTGAGCTTGGGAGGTCAAGGCTTCAGTGAGCCCTGATGGTGCCACTGCTCTCCAGCCTGGAGGGAGAGAGCAAAACTTTGTCCCAAAAAACTAAACTAAACTAAACTAAAGTAAACTAAAAACATGTGTAGAGACAGTAGAAAGGAGGGTTCAGGCAGGGAAGCCAGACACAAGCTTGAACACTTCATTTGTTGGGGAATATTTGGGAGCCTTCAAGTTTCCTGGTGAAGCAGCTTTAAGGCCAGTGGTGAAAGGCTGAGGAATAAAGGCAGAGTTGGTTCATGCTGACCTTGCAGTTAACTAAAAGTGCAGTTGGGATCCCTGTTAGGTGCCTTGCCTGACTGAGGACCAGCCACTGCCATAAGCACCTCAGTGGAGGGACCAAAGCCAAGAAAGCCACCCAGGGTACTCTCAGGGGGCTTGCTAGATGTGGGTCACCTTGTCACACCATCAGCAGTGGCAGCTGATGTTTGTTAAGCATCTGTGAGCAAGGCATTGTGCCAAAGAACAGGGATATATAAGACATTTTATGATTTCAAAGAGATTATAATTCACTCTAGATAGTACAACAGAGCACATCACAACTCCACTGACACTTTCTGTTAATAGGAAGCATAGGTCTTGGGATCCTGGGATTCTGATCCCAGCACTGCCTAGTGGTGTGCCATTATGTACATGGGCCTCTATGTCCATGTTACAAACAAATCAAATTTGATATTATAGTTTTCAAACCCTTTGACTGTAGAATCCTTTCGTCATGGAAAATCTTAAGATATTTTAAAGATAAAAGCAGTGAGTTGAATGGGGATATACAGCAGAGTCCTGTCCCCTCAGCTCAGGCCCTGACAGGTGCCAAGGAACACAGTTTGAAAAATACTGGAATAGAGCTAAGCAGCGCCAGTCTGTTCCAGCTTGAGGACTCTGTGGAGGTAGATATTGCTGTGAACCAAAGAAGTTCTATGAAAGATTAGACATGCTCCCCGAGAGAGATAAAAAAACAAAAGGAGTGTTTTGCTGGGGGTGGACATTGAAGAATGGGTAGATTTAAAGAGATTGAGGGGAGAATGAAACCTACTTCAGAAGACTTACCACGTAACTGGAGATGTGGAAATGTACCCGGGGATAGGCAAAGAGATCATTTTAAGTAGAGTAGGTGAGTTTTGAAGGGGAGATGGAGTCAGAAATAGGAGACAGGACAGATTATGAAGACCCAGATAGAGAAAGTTATCCTGCTGCTGGGGCCTCTGGTGCCCACCCAGATCAGGGGGGTCTGTGACACAAGAACAAGAGAACTATTGAGGAGTCTGTGTCACGTCCCACTGTGGCTATGGCTCACAATCACCAAGCTTCCCTGACACCTGTCACATCCCTTGTAAGTTCATCAAGTGCCACATTCCTAAGCTCTGTTGTCACAAAGTCCTGTAAGGGAAAGAGGTGGGGTCCGAAGGACAAGGACTTAATACCCAAGACAATTGTGCCCAGATTTTCCAAACAGTAGCTAGTGTGAGCCTAAGGAGAAACAGAACTATTGCCACAGGGAAATCTGAGAGGCTTAGCAATGTCAGGTAGATCTCCTAATTTCAGGGGAGCTAAAAGCTTTTAAACTACCATCATGTCCTTAATCCTAAAATGCCATTAATCCCCTGTAACACTTCTGCATTCTTATGAGTATGTGGGTGGCAACAGCTATTATCTTCATTAAACTGGGAAGTAGAGGTCAAGGAAGAATCATTCATGATGTCTAACACAACAAGAAATGTGAGATGGGGACTTGAAATCTGAGGAGACATTCAGTAAAGAAAGGAGTGGATGGAAGACAAGGACAAAGGACTGGAAATGAAGAAAAGACAAACTCCAACTGAGGTTTCCATCTCAGCTGGGAAGCCTTCCCTAATCCCCCTCTGAGAGAACAGTGCCTTGCTCTGAGCTGGAAATGTCCTCTTGCAGCATGCCTCACACTGTTGGGTAACCATTTACCTATTTCCTTTTTTGGACTGAAAGGTCCACAAAGTCATGGAGCCTGTTTGTCTTGTTCATGGTGTGTCCCCAGCACCTAATGTTTACTGGGTAGAGGAAACTAGAGAGCCTGGGACAGGGAAGGGAATGAGACTCAGAAGCACATGGTTAAACATAAATAAACCAGCTGCCCAGGGCCAAGGAGGCCTCTGGTTGAGGCTAGAGAGAAAACTTCACCTCCTTCAGGCCATTATCAAATGTCACCTTCTCAGAGGGGCCTTCCCCAGTCACCTGTCCAGTTACGAGTCACAACCTGTCCCTGCCCCCATTCCACCCACCATCCCTGCACTTCCTGTCCCCTCCCCTGTTTGTTTCTCGCCATGGCACTTGGCACTGACATACACACTTGTCACTTCTTTGCTTATTGTATGTCTCCCCAGCCTAGAATGTAAAAGCTATATGAGGGCAGAATTTCACTGCTGCAACCTTCATCTCTAGAAGAGCGTCTGATACATAGCAGGTTATCAATAAACATTTGTTAAATGAACAAACTATAGAATGGATGACCCTTTCTAACCCAAGGTCTATGGTAGTCCTCCAAACTTTTGCAATGTAAACACTTCCTCCAGGATTTCTTTCCTGTGTCCCCCACTCCTGAAGACCCAGGGGAAATACCAAACCCTTCTTCTCTGCTTCGTCTCTTTCCAACCCTCCATTCCTCCTCTTTGCTCTCAACAACCTCCATTCTTTGCCCTCTCACTTCTCTCTCTCATTATATTGGTTCATAGAAACGTCCAAAATGGCCAATATGACACCAGCCTATGTGTATTCATACAAGAGCCTTCCTTTAACTGAGGCCCCAGGAACACAATGCAAGAAGGCGAAGGAAATCCCCAGTGCTAAATGGCTAGAGAGGAACCCAGACCTTCCAGAAATCTATGAACAAATTCTTGTTTTCTGCAAGGTACCACTTCTTGGATCAAGGAATTCCCCTAAATTATGCCTTGTTGTGTAAAACAAAACTTCCTCTTTTTTTGTCTTAATCTTACCTATCTCAAGCCTTAAAAAAATGGGGTCTTCCTTAATCTAGTATTTTAGGTAATTGTGAGTATAACTACATTCATATAATACAGGCCTTTCTTGACCTTATAGTCTTCCAGTTAACTCTTCTCTGCTGTCATTCTCTCTAAAAGAAGAGACTTACTTTTACCACTCAATCCTATCAACAAGCATTTACCCAACATGCCAGGGCACCTACTATGCCAGGCACTGTCCTAGGCACTGAGGCTACAAGGTGCTTACTTTCTAGTGGAGGAAAAAGATAATAAATGAACAAATATGTACTAATTCAGGTGACAGAAATAAGTGCCAAGGAGAAAAATAAAGCAGAGTAATAGAATGGAGAATTAGAAAATGATGACGGGTGGGAAAAGTTTGCTATTTACAGGATGACCAGGAATTTTTCTGATGAGGTGACATTTGAGTATATTCTTGAATTAAATGAAGAATTCAACCATGTGACTGAGGGAACAGTATTTCTGAAGGTGTAAACAGCAAGTACAGAGGCCTTGAAGCAAGAGATTCTTTGTCATCACCTTCTAGTCACCTTTTTCTAAGGTTTCAAAATTACTTCATACTTAAGGATTTTGGAGGCCAAAACTGTGTCCAGTATTTTAGAAACAAGTCCACTAAAGACTTTTTATAATGACGATAATAAAAAATAATCATAGTTTACATTCACTGAGGGCTTACTATGTGCCCATCACTCTATAGGCTCATCCAGCTCATGCGCACCAGAGCCAACATTCAAACCCAGGCAGTCTGGCTCTACAGCCAGGGTAGCTAAGAGCGTTTTTGCTTCATTTGCAGTACACATTTCAGTGGCACCCATCATTTGGTTCTCCTTTTTAAGTTATTCACCCCAAGGCATTTCCCAGGGCATGCTGTACGTTAAGAGCTGAGCTGTGAGCTAGAAAAACAAAGATGAATAAACCACCAATGGAGCACTTAGGAAGGTCACAGTTCTGCGTGGAGGCAAGGCAAGCCAGGAGAGCAGCACAGAGGATGAGTGCCGCACAGGGGGTGGCAACACAGTGCAGGCAGCACAGCCAAGAGACTGGCAGACAGGTGTACACACTAGGGCACATGCTCAACGGGCAGCACAGTAATTCCTGGGCCCCCCCCCCCCTTTCCTGAGTCAGAGCCCATTGTTCCATATGGATAATTTGGGTGGGTTTCAGTAGTAATAATAATTATTATTACTATTATAAATGCTACTACGTATTAAGTAACCACATGGGAAGCATCATGCTAAGACATCTACATACAGAAAAATAATATTGAAGGCAGCTAACCTGTCTTGAGTGCCTACTATGTGCCAGGAGAGTTCTCAGCTCTTTGTTGTCATGAAAACTCCATGCCGTGACAGAGATAAGAGGTCCTGTAAAGGCTAGTATCTTGTATGTTCACAATCTAAAGATGGGTATTTACTGAATAATAGAAAGAAAAAAGGAGGATATCAGTTTTATTGAAATAGGTCTACAACAAAAATATTGGCCTGATATTATGGACAAGAATTCCTGCATCCTGGAAAGACTGAGGTAGAGAGACACCAACATGATGAAGATCCTGTAACAAAATCAAGCAAAAGCTGGTTTTTCAAAGGAAGGACTCTGGATGAAGCTGAAGCTGCTGATCTGGTATTAGAGATGGGCCCACCCATACCAGGAGGCACAGGACTAGTTATTGCTGAAAATGTAAGAGTTAACAAGTGAGTGGCTGAATTACAGATGACTCAGCATATACAGATTGCAGAGCAGGTTAGCATCTACTTGAGTACAGTGTTTAGTATACAGGCATTGCCCTGTCTGTCAGTCTCCCTTCTCACTTTTTCTCCCCTGTCCTCCCTTCCCTCTTCTCCTGGGACAGGAAGGGTTTTGGCCTCCAAAACTTTTGAGTAAGAAGTAATTTTGAAACGTTAGAAAAAGGTAGCTAGAAGGTGATGACAAAGAATCTCTTACTTCAAGCCCTCTGTACTTTTCAAAGGCAGGTGAAGCTGCTGATTCTGATGCTTCACGAAGCTAATGATTTATTCATTTTCTGCCTCAGAATGAGTCCTTCAAGTTTGATGACAGTTTGCAAAACCAGGAATAGAAACCAGTTCTTCTGACCCCAGATTCAATTCCTCTTCCTGACAGTGCAGTTTCATGTGCTTCACAGTATATTTCTTATTAAATATATTATTTTGCATTTGCCCACATTTGAAATTCATATCACTTACCTGCCCATTATGTCCTAAAGAGAGATGTTCACCTAAAATCACCACTGAACAAATAATGGAAATGATCTTCCCCTGCTTCCCTGTCTTTTTCCTACCCTATTCATAGTCCTCCCATTGTGGAAATTGCCCACCTCTTCTGCAAGGTGCCTTGCTCTCCAAGAAGCACGTGACGAGAGCCTTACCCATGATGCTAGGTGGCCATGGGAATGTATTCTGAAAGGCCAGGTTACAGCAAAGGTGACAGTGTAGGTTTAAACAAATTCTATAAAATGTTAAACTCTCTGTAGTCCATATCCTCAAGGCTTAAATTAACAGCACAAATCTTATTAGCCTCACAAAGTTCCTTCACTGTTTCTCAAATAGGGAAGTTCTGGGAGCATCTCCCCACTGTGGGTGGCTAACATATTAAATCATAAGAGCAATTAATCTCTGTGTTCATAAAGTACTTGAGCTCCTGACACATCCTATAAATGGAGGCCTAAATAACCTCAGGAATGTGCCCAAGGAGGTCAGGACCGCTGACGCTCAGTGAGTTTCCAGAAAGGCGGTAACAGCCAGGCCACCTTGGAAGGGAAGGGAAGCAGCATGCTGCCGGCATCACCCCTGTGCCAGCTACTAGCCTAGGTACTCACATACTCGAGCTCATTGATTTCTACAACAATCTGAGCAGAACTGGGATTCCCACGCAGATCAGTCTGACCTCATACTCATCCTCTCTCTGCCTTGGACTGGATCCGCAAATGTGACAAGAGGAAAATGTAGAACATAGAGTCTTGGGACAAGAACACCTGTCATATGCTTGTATTAGGACATTTGAATTCTGACTATAGTTTTGCTATTAACTTCTTGTGTGACCCTGCATAACCTTGCAGAAATCACACTCTCTCTCCTGAGATAATTTTTCCCTTTTCAAAGGCAGGAAAGCTCTGGGTACTTGAAACAGTACAATGGAGCCTGAGAGGTTTGAGATGTGAAGGAACCTGCTTGCACTCGCCTTCAACAGCCCATCTCCACATGGCACAGAGATGGGCTCCAGAACACCCTTCAGAGGGGACTCCCAGCCTCTTCTCTTGCATACAGCAGGAGGAGCCCAGGTAACATGTCACAACAAAATCCTGCCTGGGCTTCTCCCTTTGCTGCCACTTTTTCTCCCCTATCGTCCTCTAAGCCCTGAACTGTGCCATCCTCCCTTCCTTTCTTCTCCTGGGACAGGAAGGTGCTGCTAATTCTGCTGCTGCACAGAGCTAATGATTTCTTTCCTGCAGGGTGACTGGGCCATGTGGAGCATCTGTGACCACAATAAAGAGATTGAAGATTAAAGGAGGATGATTAGGCAGAATTCCCATGGCAAAGTGGTGTGGTAATTGAGCCAAGTCATGACTCAGGCATGTAGAAGGGTGTGAAGCTGCTGTGGTATAAGCATTAGGGGCAAGAGCAGAAGAGAGAACGCTTGTCTGGGCTAGTCCTACTGTGCAAGAAGCATTGATCATGATGAAGTTTTGCTCTTATTCTAGCCTGGCCACAGCTTTGCCATAATCTCTTCCCAGAATCCTTTTGACTGTTAACAGTTCTGTCTTCCTCACTAAGCATTTGTCAAGAAGATAAATGAATAAGTGAATGAAGGAACGAGGTAACCAGTGAAGAAAGCTCTTAACGTGACTTCCAACCCTTCAATCCTATCTTCTTGTTTCTTGACTATGCTGAGAGTTTGCTAGGTGGATAAGACAAGTAGATGTATTATACAAGCATCGACTGCCCCTACTTATGGGACTAGGCAATATATCACGGAGGACTGGGGGCACCACCCTTCCCCAGTCCCAGGTAATCTCCACCAAAGCCCCTACGCCAGCCCCTAGTACTCTTGCTGTGTTTTGCTCACAAAGACCTCAGAAGGATTACTTTCTTGACTCAATCTTTCATGAAAGCTCTGTGGCATTACCTGATTTTCTCTCCCTGCTCTCCCAGGACCTGGATCTGACATCCTACTATGCCTGACAGCTAAGGGAATAAGACACAGGCATGAGCTTCTTGGGGACAGTTGGCCGTCTGCTCCTCTGGGGAGCCTTTGAATTGACACCTACAAAGAATGGACTGGGCACTGACCTACCTGGGTCAGAAGCAGGAAAAGATGACCTCCAGAAGCCCTGACGAATCTGCTTCTGAACAATCACTGCTTTCAACTTTCCTGCTGCTCCCTGTACACATGACCAGTATCACACATGCATTCAGATTCCCTGCTGAGTGAGAGCTGGGGCTCCTAGGCCGTGCCTCAGGTCCCACCTCTCAGTTTGGCCTAGAAATCTTAGCATCCAGATATTTTTGAAGAAACTAAAGCATGTTTCTCTGTTATTTCTGCATGTAAATTCTTCAAGGCATCAGCAGCCATCTCCCAAATCTCCTGAAACAATCACAGCCCACTCCTGGCTCATCTACCAACACCATCTTCCTGCCCAATACTCTGTAGGCCCTAGAATTTTCACACTTTATTCTTTTTATTTCCAAGAGCCAACAAATGGCAAATAAGTTCTAAATCCCAAATGAATATTGCTCAGGGGGTACAGACTTGCAGAGGTGAAATGTCATCCAGTTCAGCCACCCACTGGAGTCCCATCACTATGGCAGGGCTCATGGGAGAATCAGGAGGAGAAATCAAGGCCTCTTCCCTCAGAGAATTCGTCATCTAATTCAGAGGCAAGAATTACAAATAGGTGAGAACAGAAAGTGCTAAAGAGCCACATGAAATAAGAGCCTAGTTGTATGCTTTAGAATCTCAGTCTACCACAGGCATCAGAGCTAGGGAGAGCTAGTCAATCTCACATTTAAAGAACACCTACCTTGATAACAACAAAGAGAGCTTATAGGAGACAGAGAGAGGAAGGAGGAGAAATCTGTCTTTCATAGTAAGGCAGAAAAATATGGTCTGGAGGCAGGGAACATAAGGCCGATTGACACTTCAGCTATGAGAGGAAATATCCTCTCCACAGGGCATACATCAAGCAAACGACTTTGTAACTTTACTTCATCCTCTTCATTTACATAGAGCATATCCCAATAGAGGGTATTGAACTCCCAAAAATTCTGTAATGGGAGCTTTGAGCCCCTATGCTAAGCCCTGCTCCCACACTGTGAAGTGTACTTTCATTTCAATAAATCCCTTCTTTCCTTCCTTGCTTTGTTTATGCATTTTGTCCAGTTCTTCGTTCAAGATACTAAGAACCTGGACACCCTCCACCGTTGACAATAGAGCTCAAGTCCAGTGAGATAGGAAGGCAGAGACCCAGCCATTTATAAGAATACAAAATAGAACATTATAAACACCATGAGAGGACTGCAGAGGATGGGGGAAGAGAGAGAGTCTGACTAGGAAGACTCAGAAATGTTTTCATAGGAAAGGTAAATATTTAAATGTATTTACATGGTTAGAATTTTGATAGAAGACAGGCAGAACGGGATCCAGGAAGAAGAAGTCAAGTGAATAAAACAGAAACAAGAGAAAATGGAGGATTGACTTAGAGAACATCAAGAAATCCAGTGTGGCTGGAAAGAAGTAAGAATACATCACCAAAAAAATCTGCTTGCCATGGAAAGCCTTGAATAACATGATAAAGTTTTGGGACTTGATTCTTATGTAAGATTATAACCCTTTATTCTTAAAGGACATGATAATCCTTCTTGAGAAGAGATAATTCCTCTGAGAATAGTGTGGAAAATAAATTAGAAAGGAAGACTGGAGGCAGGAATCTTGATAGTTGATAGTTACACAAAAGTCCAAGCAAATAGTAACCAGGACCTCTCCTGAGAGATAGCAGGAATAAAGATTAGGCGAGGAGAGAGACACGAAACAAATTTGTACAGTCTCAGAGCACAAGAGACCTCTGGAGGCACAGACTTGCAGAGGCGGAAGTCATCCAGTTCATCCAGCTGCCACTTCAGACTCCTTCCTCATTTTACAGATAAAGGGGGAAATAAAGTCACAAAATGGAAGTGTCTTTCCCAAGTTCACAATGAAAGTACATTCAGGGTCCTGAAGAGAAGCCAGGGCTTCCAAGTCTCAATTCAAGGGCTCTCTGGAGCACCAGGGAGAGGAAAGGCCAGGAAGGGCTGAAAGGAAAATCAGGAGGAGACCTGACTGTTCTTGAAAGGGGGACAGGCAAATGCCTGAACTTTGGCTTCCACACACCATCTTCCCTAAATTCACCTCTTCCCATCCTGATAGAATTGGCCCAGGAGGGGAGCAGTGAGAGAACTGAAAACCCTGATGGTACCCCAAAGGAACTGTAAGAATGCCTAAAATACAATGGGAACATCGCAGATTATAAAGCTATTTACCTATCTTCCCTACCCCACTTCCTCCACTCCCACTTTAACTCAGGACATATGCATTCCTTTAGTCAACAGACCTTCATCAGGTGCCAGCTACTGTGGGTTTTCTGGGTCCTAAGGTTGCGCAAGACCCCTGGGAGGCCCAGAGCCACAGTTCAACTCCACAACCCTTGCCTTTGCCCAGCTGTGTCTTGGCCGGGCAGGTTTAGCCTGTTGGCATCCTCGTGTCAAGCCTTTTAAACCAACCACCCTGCTCCAGAAATTTTCTCAAAAGCAACTCAAAATGGTTTGATAGTTCCTCAAAAAATTGAACATAGAGTTACCATGTGACCCAGCAACTCCATCCCCAGTTGCAGAGGACTGAAACTAGTTGCAGAGGACTGAAAACACATCCACACAAAAATTTGTTCATGAATGTTCACAGCAGCATGATTCAAAGAGTCAAAAGAAGGAAACAGCCCCAATGGCCACCAATGGATGAATGCATAAGCAAAACATGGTACACTGTCTATCCATATAATGGACCGTTATTCAGACTTCAAGGGAAAGAAGTGCTAAAAACCTGCCTCAACATACGTGAACCTTAAAAACATTGTGTTATGTGAAATAAGCTAGTCCAAAAAAAGAGGCCACATATTGTATGATTCCACTTGCATTAAATATCTAGAATAGGCAAATCCATAGAGACAGAAAGCATATTAGTGGCTGCCAGGGACTGGAAGAGGGCAGAATGGCAGATGACTGCTAATGGACACAGAATTTCTTTCAGAACGATCTTGGCAATAGGTGAGCAATACTAGATAACATTGAATCGTACACTTTAAATGAGTGACTTTTATGGTATGTGAATTATATCTCATTAAAGCTCTTTACCTAAAAGAAAAAGAAGAAACTCAGAAACCTGACCTGAATGATCCAAATTCTGCCATGGTCAGCCACTTTGAAGACATCGGTTTTGACTTATTAACCATGTGCTAGGAACTACCTAAAATTCCATGGGCTGTGTTGACAGTAATTTCTGACACTTGCTAGCTCATTTCATTGTGGAGAAGATATGGTATGTGATGTTGGGGAAGGGAGCGATGGCGGCTTTTGCATCCAAAAAACAAAAGCCCACAGTAGAAGAAAGGGCTGGCTGCAAGCTGGGAAGGAGGAGCACAGCTCCAGGCTGAAACCTGCACACTCAATCCCCAGGAAACCTAAGCTTCTTTCCTTTGGCTCAGAACACATTTTCTGACAAAGTGAAAATATCGCTGATATCAGAGTTACCTTCAGAAACCACTGACTCCCACAGATGTTATTAAAAAGGAAAGGGCCTATAATTAACAGGACAGTAATTCACCTGCAAAAAAAATTTCAAATAGAAACTTCTTTTTGCATATGATAATAAATGACCTTTCAATATCAAGAGATCTCAAAGGGTTTTATGTCTATTAATTAGTCGTGCTCCTCTCCAGGGGAAGGTGTTCCTTTACCCTACCTGCAGTTTATCCACCTGCTTAATGCCAAAGGGCTAAGCAGGAAAAAGTGCCTGCCCCAGCGTTACACAGGGATCTTCCTTTGTAATACAACAGCCATCCTCTGGATCCTGTAGGATTCATCTCAATAGACACCCAACATCTCAAAAGAAGGAAAAAGGAAGTCCATGATAATTATCCTTAATGATTTGGCCAAAATATGATGAGGAGACTCCCTGAAAACTCCATTAGGTCAAAATAGTACCTCTCACACCCATTAGGCACATCTGCATCCCAAGGGAAATGGACAGCAAAGGCTTACAATAGGATCAAGAACTGCAGGGAAGAGGCAGCAACTGGAACTTCTTCAGGCTCACGCCAAACCAGTGCCTGAGCTGTCAACTGTAAAAAGAAAAGGGGAATTTTTTTATCTGTAGGTTTTGTTTCTGTAAATAGAAGCGTCTGTCTTATCTCCCCAAATAGATGACAAGATCCATTAGTATTGGGGCCATCTAAGTTCTGGAGAAGCATAGGAAAATAATATATGTTTGATTGGTTAAGGGTCAGGAGATTCTCATTTTAAGGTCAGACTCCTTCATAGAGTGTCATAAGGAAGTTACTTTGGTCTTACTCACTTCGGTCTATGTGGAAAGTTATTTCTCTCATTGGTGAGGGAGTAATCGCCAGTCCTGTTCTAGAAGAGGCAACATAACATAGGGGTTGCAAACAAGGGCTTTGGAATCAGGAAGACATGGGTTCAAACCTCAGCTCAACCAGATGCAGGCTGTGTGTCCTTGAGCGAGTTATTTATTCTTCTCTGAGCCCCAGTGTCCTTGTTTGAAAAAATGAAAACAATATTCTCTGTCTCATGGAGTTGTTGTGGGAATTAAACAAGATAATAAGTTCCTTATAGATTTGGAATATTAGACTTTGTCAGGTGCACAGGATGCAGCTGGAGGCCATTATCCTAAGCAAATTAACACAGGAGCAGAAAACCAAACACCACATATTCTCACTTATAAGTGGAAGCTAAACTTTGGGTACTCAGGGACCTAATGATGACAACAATAGACACTGGGGACTACTAGAAGGGGGAAGAAGGGGAGAAAAGGCTGAAAAACCATTGGGTACTATTCTCACTATCTGGGCAGTGGGATCATTCATATCCCAAAGCTCAACACCAAGCAGTATGCCCATGTAATAAACCTTCACATATACCCATGGAATATGCAATAAAAATTGAAATTATTTTAAGGAGATAATATATATAAAATGCTTAATGCAGAGCATAGCACACATTAAGACTTCAATAAATTGTAGCTTAAAAGCATCTTACCTTTGAGACCAAAGTTCACACTACAACATGACTGCTTTTAAAGCAGCAAAACACATTGAAAAATAATTTTTAAAAATAGGGTACATCCTCATGCAATTTATAAATGTTAATGAGAAACAGAACACCCATAATTGCCTTCTCCATTTTCCACAGAGAAAGACTGAGAAGCACGAAGTTCTGAGGCCTTTATTGAATTTCTGAAGAGAGCCATGTTTAAATATTACCCCTAAAGCCACTGTCAACCTTAAGACTGGCATCACAGAATCTCAGAATGCCAATGCCAAAAGAAAGCTCCAACCCTCTCCTTTTACAGACAAAGAAACAAAGGTCACATTTGGTGCTTCCTTCAAATGTGTTTTATTTCTAGCCCCTGTGGCTTCCCCATTCTTCCCTCTAGTCAACCCCTTTCTACCCTATCGATGATAGCAATACCTGTGAAGCAATTTGAACCACAGAGAAGGATCTTGTGTACCTCAGGGAGACTGAACTTTCAATCTCAGTGACACAAAGTTTTTAAGGACTAAGACTACATTTTATCTCAGTGCCCACAAAAGTTGCCCTCTGTATGCTCACAAATTGATTAGCTGACTGGCTGATCAATACAGTTCTCTGCCCATTCTGTCAGAGTGTATTAAGTGTTAAATGAATGCACACACAGCAGATCCTACACTTAAGAACATAATCTTTCTCTCACTGCAGCATCAAACAAAGAGAATTGCCCATCTAACCAAAAGAAACAGTTGCTAGGGAACCGTGGAACATGCCAAGAGAAAGGGGGACACAGCATTGTTGTTCTGTGTCATGATGGCTATTGTCTTCACCCTGGCCCATTCCACCCCCACTCCTCTTATCTGCCTCTGGGACAACCAAATCTTCTCTAGGTCTTTTATTCTAACAGGTGAGAAGAGACATAACTGAAGAGCACTAAGTAGAGATGCAAAAGTAGGAAGAGAACCTTAATGTGACCCAGCTCTCAGAATTTACGAACAGACTTAAGAAAGTCCTGACCCGTGCTGGGAGACCCCAGACAGCCAAGGATGCTAGCTGGAGGGAGGATAACAAGACTACAAAAGGCAGCGGGCCTGGGAAATGCCAATAGAAGCACTGGATCTTAGGCCCATGAGTCACCCTTTAGAGGTTACATTTCTTCAGTGTACCACAGTTCTCCTAGTTATCTAGACATAAAGACTTGGAATCTCACCTAATGTTCCCATCTTCCCTGTCCCTCATCTAATCTGTCCCCAAACCCCATCCCTTTACTTCTGCTATTATCCATCTGCCTTCCTATAGTTTTGCACTACAGTATCCAGGTCAAAGCCCTTGTCACTTCTCACCCGGGCCATATAGTAAACTCCTAACTGATCTCACTGCTTAGTACTCCTCTTTCAAATTCCTCTTGTACACCACAGTTTAGGGGGACCAGCTCAGTCCAGATTGCCCAGAACTATCCCACTGAAAATCTCATATCCTGGGAAACTCCTTGGTCCAAGACAAACTGAGACATCTGACCACCCACAACAGAGCCATTAGATTCTTCTCTGAACGATGCTTTGATTATGTCATTTTTCCTGACCAAAACCCTGCTTCTCCTTTCTCATTAAAATAAGCCCTAAAGTAGGCCCCATATCTGCCTCAGAGAATATCTCAGAAAGCATATTGTGCTAGAGTGAGGAAACAAATATACCAGGCGTGGCTTCAGTCACAGTGGTGAAACCCTTGGCAAATACACTCAATCTAGATGAATTGCAGTTTCCTCATCTATAAAATTAAGAGGCTAAGACTAGATTTCCCTTTCAGTTCCAAAATTTTCTCAGTCTACTCTTCTGAATCCCTTTGCTCAAGCCAGACTTACCAGCTCACTTGAATCCAAACACAAAATATAAACTCTCACCTTAGTACCTTTGATTTTTCCCTTCTCCCCACTCAGAAGTTCTTTGCTTTCTTCTTTGCCCACCTGAATCCTTTCAGGAATAACATGAAACTCACCTCCTAAGGGATATCCAGGCCCAGCCATGAGGACACCACAGGCACCTAGGTTTCTAATACTCAGCACTTAGCATGTACTATCCCTGGAGTTCAAAATATTTTTCTATGTGAAGCTTCTTTATTCCAACTGAAGTAAAATCTTTCTACGCTGTTGTGATTCCCTTGCAGAATCCTGAACACATACTAAGTAATAGCAAGTGCTATTACCAATAACCTATTGGTTGGTGGATACATAGGAAAAGGTCCAAACAGGGATCTAGATGTGAGACAAACGTAGAAATACAGGTGAGTATACAATTTTTTGCACCTTACATAAGACTCTCCAGTGCTTCCATAATCCAATAATTCATTTACCCCAAAAATATTTACTAAGAATCTCCCATGCTTAAGACATTATTCTGGAATCCAAAGGCATGGAGATGGGAAATGAACAGATGTCCGAGTCTCTAGCAACATTTCTGTCTCACAGATGTTATAAACTTCCATGTTGTCCCTCAACTCAAACTTTTTAGTATTAAGTCTTAGAAGCCTTAAGTGGTAGAATTTCCACCATCAGCGCCCCTCATTCCCAAAACTGACCATGTATCGACTTCTCCCAAATAGCCCGTGGAGCTATTAAATTAAAAATAATAGTAATTCAAAATAGGTTAACAGATTGATATCCAAATATCTACTGGCACAAGAAAAAGATTAGTCTAAGAGAAACGTTTTCCAGGAACTATATTCTGGCCAAATAAATAGACTCTCTAGTTCCAACTTTGACATATGTTTGTAAATGACCATATAGATATCCTTCTTCAGTACAAGTTGACTGTTGCCCTCTATTAGCATTGGCAAGTGACATATTAAGGATGAACTCAGCCAACACCTCTGTCTTTTGGGACCCTCACAGCACAAATACACACACACACACACACACACACACACACACACACACACACATTCTTCTAATTAAATGGGCCTGGAACTTAAATAATATCACCTACTCTAGTGACAAACAGGTTCATGAGCAAGTGGGGGAAGTAAATAAACCAAACGGTTTGCAGAGGGAGAGGTCAAGTTGGGCTGAACTGGGCTGGGACCAGAGTGATTCAGGCTTTGCCACAGAATGGGTGTCTCCTAGGATGGCCTGGTAGGATAATTAAAACCCCTATAAATAGGATGAGTTTTCAGGTCTCCAGTATCCTCTCTGACTCCTGAATCTTCTGCTCCTTCCTCCGCAAGCAGGTAAGACATGCACAGGGGAGCAATGGTAGTATCTACAGCACTCTCGAGAGTCACATAATACACTAGGCTGGGGAGGTCTGAGGCTAATTCCTGTGGGTAATAGACTTGGGTACCTTCTGCTTCCTTTTTCTGGCTCTATCTGAGAATACGATGATAGCTGGGGTTGACTACTTCTTTGCCTGTGAAATGCAAGTGCCTTCGCTTCAATGCGTCTCAGGTATCTCAAAACTGAGGGCTAGAACGATTGATGAATAGCTTCGTTTCCCATAGTGGAGCATTTACTTTTTGTGCAAGTTAGGAAAGACCGAATAGTTTAGGGCCAAGGCCCTGGACCATGGGCCCAGGATTGCTCAAGTCTCATTGCGATGAATTGCAGCAACAAGCTCAGCTTGTCCCAAGTGATCTATTATTCATCTCTTATTCTTACAGACATCACTGTATGCTTTTGGCAGTTCAGTGTGCTCTGCAGATAGGGCTTCAGTTTGGAGGCCTATATACCCACTAACTGGATTTTTCATGCCGCAGGAAAAAAACGTAATTAAGATCCAGATCCCAAAAGACCCACCTCTCTCAGCATGGCCAATGTGGACCTAACTGATTATATATACCTCCTATAATCTGTCCCCTTAATTTGACTATGTATCCACTTGTTATTTTTATCTGTGACAGCTTTTATAGTCATTATTTTCATTGTATAAGCATGTCCCAAAATCATCCAGGCCAGAGGTATTTGCTGGCATTTAGCCTACCAGAAAGCTTTCTTAGACCATGTAGAGAGGCTTTCATCCCTCTTCCTTGCTTGAGGAAGGCTTGTTACAAGGCTAAAAGCTGTTCAGTGGGATCTATTTAGTGCCCGCTTCAGTTTGCTATGGCCTACTATGCTGGCTTCCAGCCCTGCCTCTGTTGAGCTTCCCGTCCTCCCTTCCTTTTGTTCTGAGAGTTTCAATCAAGCAAGTCCTAACCGGAGTAGAGGATGGGATAAGTAAAATACCTACCATGCATTTTTTGATTTTTAAGAAATTGCCTCCTTATATTTATAGCAGAGGAACTAAGTTTGCACCTTCTCCCACCATAGCAATGATATTTGGTCCCTGACTGTGAGTCAGGGCAAGGAAAGGTTCTCTCACTTCTTAAACTTTTTTCCAGATTCAGAGGGGTCACTTTCCCTCTGGTAATGCTGTCTCTTGGTCATTATCCAAGGGCAGGAGAAATCTTGTTTCTTCTTTTAGGTTCACCTGTATTTGTCAAAATGGCTCAACTCCTGAATAGCATACTCAATGTGGTAGAGGTGTTCCACAAATACGCCAAAGAGAATGGGGACCATGCCTTATTATGCAAGGAGGAGTTGAAGCAACTGCTCTTCGCTGAGTTTGGAGACATCCTTCGGGTAAGATACACAGACACATAGCCCCATGGAATCATGTGTGAATGGCTCTGACCCCGACCCAGGATTGGATGTTTTGCTTTATTTGGTCATGCTTTACCCTGCAACAAAAAAAGTTTTCAGGCAGCTTCTTAGTAATTCTCTCCCAGTGTACACACGCGCACACACACGCGCGCACACACACGCGCACACACACACACACACACACACACCCCTTGTATCTGAGTTTGAACAGGAGGGAGTACAAACTTCAAGGTAACAGGGAATCATTTCTCAGAAGAAAACCTGAGATTCATACCTTGAGTTCTACATTTTAGTGCTACCCACACATCTTCTCAGGTATTCATTCATTCAAATCAATAAAGAGTCACTGAGCACCTGCTCTATGCCCCTAGGCACAAGGGATAAAAACATGAATAAAGTCAGCTTCCTCTCCTTTTAGGATCTCACAGGCAGTGAGAAAAAAAAAGGAGGTAAACAACTAGAATATAGCCTGGGATGGAATGGGATAACTTTGAAATGAATCAAATTAATTACTAATGGAGCTGATTTTAAATAAGTGTATCTACTCCCTATGGTCATGCTCCCATTGATCCAGCAGGGTTCTGAGAGCCAGCTGATTAAAGACTAGCGCCAAGTCCACACCACTTCAGATTAATGGTTTCTCAACCTAGGGAGGTACATGCAGCATCGAATGGATTGGGTCATGAACACTGATACACATCTTAGTATACACAGGACAGCATCTGATTTTGCTCTTTGTTTTGTCTTCTCACAGAGGCCAAATGACCCAGAGACTGTGGAAACCATCTTGGACCTCTTAGATCGAGACCGGGATGGACATGTTGATTTTCATGAGTACCTCTTGTTGGTGTTCCAGTTAGTCCAAGCCTGCCATCGTAAGCTAGACAATAAGTCACGTGGAGGTAGGACCTCCCAGCAAGAAAGGGGGCAGGAGGGAGCACGAGACCATAAGTTCCCAGGTAACACAGGTAGACAACACAGACAGAGGCACGAGGAAGAAAGGCAGAACTCCCACCACAGTCAGTCTGAGAGACAAGATAGGGACTCTCACTATGGTCAGCCTGAGAGACACGACAAGGATTGCAGCCTTGATCACTCAGAAAGACAAAGTCAAGATTCCAGCTCCGGTGAAAGCGTGAGTCACACATCTAGCAGTGGCCAGGCTAAATGGCAGGGGCATATCTTTGCCTTAAATCAGTGTGAAAAACCAGTTCAGGATTCTCATTATGGTCAATCTGAAAGGTTTGCACAACAATCTGAAACACTTGGACAAGACTCTCGCTTTAACCAGACAAATCAACAGAAATCAAGCTCTTATTATAGACAGTCTGGGAGGCTGGATCAGGAATCAGGCTGTAGTCAGACAGATAGGCAAGGCCAGAGTTCCCACTACGGTCAGACAGACAGACAAGGCCAGAGTTCCCACTATGGGCAGACAGACAGACAAGGCCAGATTTATCATTATGGTCAGGCAGACAGACAGGACCAGAATTCCCACTATGGTTATTCAGACATACAAGGCCAGAGTTCCCATTCTGGTCAGATGGACAGACAAGGCCAGAGTTCCCACTACAGTCAGATGGACAGACAAGGCCAGAGTTCCAACGGTGGTCAGACAGATAGACAAGACCAGAGTTATCATTATGGTCAGCCAGACAGACAAGGCCAAAGTTCCCACTACGGCCAGACAGACAGACAAGGCCAGAGTTCCCACTACAGCCAGACGGACAGACAAGGCCAGAGTTCACACTACGGACAGACGGACAGACAAGGCCAGAGTTCCCACTATGGACAGACGGACAGACAAGGCCAGAGTTCCCACTACGGACAGACGGACAGACAAGGCCAGAGTTATCATTATGGTCAGGCACACAGACAAGGCCAGAGTTCCCAGTATGGTCAGTCACAGATTGGGGAAATACAAGAGCAAAATAAGTACTTCCAAGGGACTGATGGAACAAGACAAACCTCTTATGTTGAGCAATCAGGAAGATCAGGGAGGCTAAGTCAACAGACTCTAGGACAGGAAGTGTACCAAAAGCAGGTACAAGGATTCCAGTCTAGGGACCCACAGCAGATTGGCCACCAGGTATGGGAGCCTGAAGAGGGCAGTCCACACCACCAATACAAACTCTTAGCACACATCCAACAAGAAAGACCACTTTGTCACAGAGGGAGAGACCGGCAATCATGCAGTAGTGAGCAGGGCCACAGACAGGCCCAGACCAGGCAGAGTCATGGTGAGGGGCAGAGCCACTGGGCAGAGAAAGAGCAGGTTCCTCAAAACTGGGATATACACAACCATGAGGGTCAGGAAGGTCCATGTAGAACACAGGACAGGCGAACCCATGAAGAGCAGAACCGTCAGAGACAAGACAGGCAAACCCACGAAGATGAGCAGCACCATCAGAGACGAGACAGGCAAACCCACGAAGATGAGCAGAACCATCAGAGACGAGACAGGCAAACCCACGAAGATGAGCAGAACCATCAGAGACGAGACAGGCAAACCAAGGAAGATGAGCAGAACCATCAGAGACGAGACAGGCAAACCCATGAAGATGAGCAGCACCATCAGAGACGAGACAAACAAACCCACGAAGATGAGCAGAACCGTCAGAGACGAGACAGGCAAACCCACGAAGATGAGCAGAACCGTCAGAGACGAGACAGGCAAACCCACGAAGATGAGCAGAACCATCAGAAACGAGACAGGCAAACCAAGGAAGAGGATCAAAACCATCAGCAACAACAGAATAGACAAAACTATGAGAAGAAAGAGAGCTATCAAGGATCTCAGAATCGAAAATCTCAAGTGACCCAGAGAAGCTGTCCTAACAGAGAAAAATTCTACATGAATGAAGATGACCAGAGCCAGGGCTTACAGGGAAGACACTCTGAGCCGTCCTTCTATCCAACCCAGAGCAGTGGGAAGCCCCAAAGCAGAGAACACTGTGGTCACCCTTCCAAGGCAGCTACTGCTCCCAACCCTCTCTATGACTATGTGCAAGAGCAGAAATCCTATCGGTACTAGTCTATGTGAGCACCAGAGATAAAGCAACACAAGCCAAAGAAGAAACCTATATGTTGAGTTCATCTTTAATTCTATTTAAGAGGTTGATAATGTATTTCTTCCCTCTCTTCTCTCCTGTATCTACCTGCAAGGATGTTTTTGAGGACTAGTACTCACTTGAGGGCTTTTCAGTTATTTGGGCAGCAATTCTAGGGTTTTCTGATACAGCAAAATCTAGGTGGTAAGTTGGGTGAGATAACCATATCTTAATGATGATCATTTGGGTATTTAAATAATGTCCTGGTTTGCCCTCTGTGTAGTTGAGACCTGATTGAATCACTGAAAGGCAGAACACTTCTCCCTAAAGTTCAGAAACAGAAAAGATATTCTGAAGATTTACATTACAACTGAGGAGAGGAAACCCAGGTTTTGGTGAGCTTTGGCTGCTATAGATAAAACATAAGGAATTTCAAGCTTCATAGTCTAGACTAGAATGAAACTCAGCGTGAGGCTGCTAGGAGAGCCAGAAACACAGAGTGCATCGCTGATCTTGACTACATCTCCCATTCCAGGCTGTCATTCCATACCAGAGGGACTGTCCATTAGTGCCTACCACTAGAGCTGACTAGACTCATTCCAACTCAATGCCTTTATAGTTTCTGATTATATAAAATAGAAAGAATATGTCATATGTTTGCAAATTCCAGGGCACCAAAACTGTCAATCCATAGCTCCTAAGACCTGAAAACTCTTTCAAGGTAATCTATGTGCAGACTATGGAATTGTATTTAAATATCCAATAAACAATTGATGAGCAATGACTTTGATGGCTCCTTTCTTTCTTCACTGAGGGGCTGTGCTATGTTCACTTTTGAGCCATTTTCCAAAACTAAGACATTATTTCTTGACTTCTAAAATGTCTTTGTTCCCTGAGTTCCTGGGCACAGGAAAAAAATAAGACTCAGTACAGAACAAATAACAAACAGTCAAAATGAAACTTATCTAAATATAATTTTTAGCTCCTTCTCCCCTACTGAGTCACATTTTACCTTTACCACTCACTCACCACCATATTCAAATTGTCATTGAGTCTTCTCAACTCTATAACCCCATAACTTTTGAGTCTCTTCTCATGTCTCCATCTCTACTGCCTTAATGGCCCTTCTCCTCAGTGGCTCCCCAGTGACTTGAGAAAAAAATTCACATTCCTCATTGTGGCACATAGGCTTCACTATCTGATCAGATGACCTGCCCAGCCTAGTCTCATGAAAGGCCCCTTCCAGAAGCATCCAATGCTCCAGCCACACCGAGGACTTAGCCTTTTCTTAGTACACTTGCTTTTTCATGAATTCATACCTTTGAATATACCATCTCATCAGCATGGATTGCCGCCCTGCTATTTTCTGCCTGGCAAAAACCTAGGCATTCTCTGGGTCCCAGCTAAAACATCACCTATTCTAAGCAGACTTTCTGGACACTCTAGACTCTGCTTTCTCTAAGTTCACACTCACTTCTGTTACATCATTTGGTCCACACTCTATGGTAATTCTCTCTCCTGCAAAACTGGGAATAAGACCACGTCTTATTCAACCTTGTACTGCTCAGCACTTACTATAGTCAGTGATGTCTAGTGGTACTCATTGTTTTTGAATAAGTGGACAGATGGAAGAAATAAGTCTGACTTTGGAATAAATTCAACTGGATATTAATTGGGCATCTACTGTATATAAACCACAAGGACAAACAAGAGAGACTGAATGAATGAATTTGTTTAGTTATGGCTCAATGAATGAAACAGTAACCTTTTTAGGTCTTTTCAACAATAAGGAATTTACTGCCTAGAACAATAAGAGCTGAATTATTAGAAATTAGAAATCAATCCCTGGGAGTATTGAGTTCAATGCATCACCAGAGTTGCGATCCAAAAATCAGAAACATGTGATTCAGAAGCTTCTGGCATTGCTGCCAAAATTGCCTATCAACATGTCTCTATAACATTATTTGTCAAAAAAAAAAAAAGGCAAAATCTCTGTATGATGGTCTCTAACTCACTTTCACCTTCCAAATGTCATGCAAATATGACTAATTGAAAAAACATTAATTCACATCTAGAACGCTAGCTGCAAAGAGGTCTAGGAAATATAGTAGGAGATAGGAATGGATGCTGAGGGCCATTGGATTGTATTTACTATAGGAAGTATATAATAACTCATAACAATAGCTGCTTTCCTGAAGGAAATAAAAATATAGTAAGACAAATATATACAGCAAACAACCATTATGCAAGACACAATGTCATAAGTACAAGCAAATCACTGTTATGACACCAAGAGGGGAGTAAGTAGCTATACCTAGAAGAACTGAGAAAGTCTTTCACAGAGGAAAGGCGTCTAAGCTAGGACTGTGATCCTGGGGGAGAGAGAAATGCAAAGGGCATGGCTTGTCCTGGGCCTCACGATCAATGACAACACCCATATGTTGGCTTACGTTTAAATGACATATTTGTTCATGTGTAAGATGAGTCTCCTTCACAAATCTTCTGTATGACTTAGACTCTCCTTACAAACTAAATCAGAAGGTGGAGAATAAGAATGAAAGAACTCAAAATCTGGAAGCTGCTCAACATTCAGTGTACCATCTACCTGCAAGTCCTTTTTATCTATCTAAAAATACAAAATATCCCAAATTCACGATTCTTTTCATCTCTACTCCTATCATTCCAGTCCAGGCCACCGCCTCTCCTAGAATACAGCTTCCTGATGGGACTCCCCATCCCTTTTAAAAAGGTAGACAACATTGTGCCACTCCCTACTTTAAATTCCCAGTAGTTTCTCTCCATACCGAGAATAAAATCTAACTTCATTGTCAGGACCTTCCTACAGGATAAGGCCCTGAAAAGCCTCATCTTTCACCATTCTCCTCTGCATCACCATTTTCTAATCACTCTGGCCTTCTTTCCATGATTCTAGCAGGACAAGCTGATCCCTACCTGGAAATCTTTGAACCAGACTGTATTTTTTAATCACAATAGTCTTTTTCTCAATCTTGGTATGTCTCGATCCTTATTTCATTCAGGTCTCAGTTTAAAAGTTGCCTCGTGAGAGAAGATTTCTCTGGGATTTCTTCTAAGAGTATCCCCCTAATCACTCTCTATCACATACTCCTCATTTGTGTTGCCAATGTTCTTAATACTTTTCATATTTGATACCTTGTTTTTACGTTGCTCATTTATTGTCTTTTTCTCCCTGCTATAATGTAAGGCCCATAAGAACAAGGATTTGGTTTGTCTTGTTTGCTGCTGTACTCTATGCATTTCAGACAGTAGCTCGTCATGATATATGTCCAATAACTAAGCGTTGGTTGAATGCTCATAGAAGCCCTCCATGATATGGCTTCAATGTACATTTCCAACTCAGTTTCCAACAATGCCCCTAGACTCCAACTTAACTGGACAACTTCCTAGCCTCCATGTCATTGCTTATACAATTTCTTCCACTTAAATGCTGTCCTGATATTTGCCTGACAAAATCCTACCTGATCTTGGGATTAGCATCACCTTCTGAACCTATCATCAGCATAGAGCTTATCACATTGCATTAAAATAAATTTTAAACCCTTCTATTTTCCATTAAGCAGTAAGGTGCTAGAAGACAGAAATTACATCTTATTTACAGTTGTATATTTCACATCAAGCACAGGGACTGACCAATTATATAGATAGATAAAGTTGTGATTTAAATTTTTAAAAAGACTTATTGAGATCCAGCTTCACCACCTACCAATTTTATGATCTTAAAAAAAAATTGTCTCTTTAAGTCTCAGTTTTCTCATCTGTCAAATGAAGTTAAAAATTCCAGTTTATAAAAACAAAAATTAACAAGTGTAACCTAATCAAACTAAAGAGCTTCTGCACAGCAAAAGAAGCTATCAACAGAGTAAATGGATAACCTACAGAATGGAAAAAATGTTCGCAAGCTATTCATCCAACAAAGGTCTAATATTCCATATCTATAAGGAACTTAAATCAACAAGCAAAAAACAAATAACCCTATTAAAAAATGGGCAAAGGACATGAGCAAACACTTTTCAAAAGAAGACATACAAGCAGCCAGCCAACGAATATGAAAAAATATTCATCATCATTAATCATCAGAGAAATGCAAATCAAAACAACAATAAGATACAATCTCACACCAGTCAGAATGGCTATTATTTAAAAGTCAACAAATAACTGATGCTGGCAAGGCTGTAGAGAAAAGGGAACACTTATACACTGTTGTTGAAATACAAATTAATTCAACGACCATGGAAAGCAGTTTGAAGATTTCTCAATGAACTTAAAACAGAGCTATATCCCATTACTGGGTACATAACCAAAAGAAAAGAAATTCTTCAATCAAAAAAGACACATGCCAGTGGTTCACGCCTAGAATCCCAGCACTTTGGGAGGCCAAGGCGGGTGGATCACGAGGTCGAGATCCAGACCATCCTGGTCAACATGGTGAAACCCCGTCTCTACTAGAAAATACAAAAATTAGCTGGGCATAATGGCGCATGCCTGTAGTCCCAGCTACTCGGGAGGCTGAGGTAGGAGATTTGCTTGAACCCAGGAGGTGGAGGTTGTGGTGGGCCGAGATCGTGCCATTGCACTCCAGCCTGGATAATAAAAGCGAAACTCCAACTCAAAAAAAAAAAAAAAGATATACGCACTTGTATGTTTATTGCAGCACTATTCACAATAGCAAAGACATAGAGTCAACCTAGATCCCTATCAATGTTGGATTGGATAAAGAAAATGTAGTACATATACACCATAGAATACCATACAGCCATAAAAACGAACAAAATTATGTCCTTTACAGCATATGGATGCAGCTAGAGGCCATTATTCTAAGCAAATTCATGCAAGAACAAGAAACCAAATATCACATGTTCTCACTTATTAGTGGGAGCTAAACACTGAGTACACATGGACATAAAGATGGCAACAATACACACTAGGGACCGCTAGAGGGCGGAAGGAGGAAAATGAATGTGGATTGAAAAACTTCCTATTGGATACTAAGCTCAACACCTGGGTGATGGAATTCATACGCCAAACCTCAGTGTCACACAATATACCTACGTAACAAACCTACACATGTGCCGCTAAAGCTAAAATAAAAGCTGAAGAAAAAATTCCAAAGTTTCTTAAAGATAAATACAGATGATATAAGTAAAAGCAATTTATAATCTGATATCTTCTTGCTCATTTACTTGGTATTTATATTTTCTTCTCCTACATTATTTTAGTAGAAGCTTAAGAAATAAATTTTGATATGATTTGGGTGTGTGTCTCTTCCAAATCTCATGTTAAAGTGTGATCCCCAATGTTGGAGGTGGGGCCTAGTGGGAGGTATTTGGGTCATGGGAGCAGATTCTTCATGAATGGCTTGGTGCTGCCCTTGTGGTAATGAGTGAGTTCTCACTCCATGAGTTCACGTGAGATCTGGTTGTTTAAAAGAGCCTGGCACCTCTTCCCTCTCTCTTTTGCTCCCTCTCCTGACCATGTGACATGCCTGTTCGCCCTTCACTTTCCACCATGAATGAAAGCCTCCTGATGCTTTCACCAGAAGTAGATGGTGGCCTCATACTTCCTATAAAATCTGAAGATCTATGATCCAAAATAGTCCTCTTTTCTTTATAAATTACTGAGTCTCATTTATTTCTTATAACAATGCAAAATGTACTAATACAGAAAATTGGTACTGAGAGTGGGGTGTTGCTATAAAGATACTTGAAGATGTGGAAACACCTTTGGACCTGGAAACAGCTTTGGAACTGGGTAATGGGCAGAGATACGAACGACTAAATGGAAGTAAATTGCTAATAGTCAAAACAATGAGAAAAAAACTCCCAGAGGCCTAGGAGGAAAGGATGGTTTCAAAGGCCAGGCCCAGGACACTGCTATGCCATGCAGCCTGAGGACACCACTCCCTGCATTCAGGCTGCTCTGGCTCCAGCTGGGGATCTAAGGGCCCCAGGTACAGCTTGGGCCCTGCTCCAGAGAGTGCAAGCCATAAGTCTTAGAGGTGTCCACATGTTGTTAAGTCTGCAGGTGCACACAATGAAAGCATTAGGAGGTGTGGCAGCTTCCACCTGGATTTCAGAGGATGTATGGGAAAGTCCAAGTGCCGAGCAGAAGCCTGCCACAGGTGCAGAGCCACCCCACAGACACTCTACTAGGGAATTTCCAAGGAGAAAAATGGGGCTGGAGGCCCCACATAGAGTCCTCACTGGAGTACTGCCTAGTGGAGCTGTAGGAAGTGGGGCCACTGCCCTCCAGGCCTGAAAATGGTGGAGCCACCAGAAGCTTACATTCTGAGCCTGGAAAAGCCACAGGCACTCAATTCCAACCCACAAGAGCAGTCACAGGGGCTGCACCCTGCAAAGCCACAGGTGCAGAGCTGCCCAAAGCCCTGTGAGCCCACCCTTTGCATCAGTGTGCCCTGGGTGTGGGACATGGAATTAAAGATTATTTTGAAGCTATAGGGTTTAATGCCTTCTCTACTGGGTTTCAGACTTGTGTGGGGCCTTTTGCCCCTTTTTTGGACCAATTTAGGAATAGGACATTTTTTTTTAGATGAAGTCTTACCCTGTCACCCAGGCTAGAGTGAAATGGCTCAATCTTGGCTCACTGCAACCTCCACCTCCCGAGTTCAAGTGATTCTCCTGCCTCAACCTCCTGAGTAGCTGGGATTACAGGCACACACCACCAGGCCCAGCTAATTTTTTGTATCTTTAGTAGGGACAGGGTTTCACCATGCTGGCCAGGCTGGTCTTGAACTCCGGACCTCATGATCTGCCCACCTTGGCTTCCCAAAGTGCTGGGATTACAGTTGTGAACCACCATGCCCAGCCAAGGAATGAAAATGTTTATCCAATGCCTGTGCCACCATTATATCTTGGAAGTAAGTAACTTGTTTTGTGTCTTACAAGCTCATAGGTGAAAGGAAGTTGCCTTGAGTCTCAGATGAGACTTTGGACTTTGGACTTGATACCGGAATGAGTTAAAACTTTCTGGGGCTGTTGGGAAGAGATGCTTATATTATACAATGTGAGAAGAACACCATGAAATTTGGTGGCCTGGGGTAAAATGATACAATTTGGATGTTTGTCTCATCCAAATTTTATATTGAAATGTGATCCCCAATGTTCAAGGTGAAGCCTAGTGAGAGGTGTTTGGGTCATGAGGGCATATCCCTCATAAATGGCTTGGTGCCCTTGCAGGTAATGAGAGTTCTTATTATGTTAGTTCACGGGAGAACTGTTTGAAGAAGGCTGGCACCTCCTCCTCTCTCTTTTGCCCCCTCTCTTGTTATGTGATGCACGTGTTCTCCCTTTGCCTTCTGCCGTGATTGTAAGCTTCCTAAGGGTCTTACCAGAAAGAGAGCAGTTGCTGGCATCATGCTGCTTGTACAGCCTGCAGAACCATGAGCCAAATAAATCTTTTTTTTTTTTTTTTATTTTTTTTTTTTTTTGGAGACGGAGTTTCACTCTTGTTACCCAGGCCGGAGTGCAATGGCGCGATCTCGGCTCACCGCAACCTCCGCCTCCTGGGTTCAGGCAATTCTCCTGCCTCAACCTCCTGAGTAGCTGAGATTACAGGCACGCACCACCATGCCCAGCTAATGTTTTGTATCTTTAGTAGAGACGGGGTTTCACCATGTTGACCAGGATGGTCTCGATCTCTTGACCTCGTGATCCACCCGCCTCGGCCTCCCAAAGTACTGGGATTACAGGCGTGAGCCACCGCGCCCGGCAAATCTCTTTTTTTAAATGAATTACCCAGTCTCAGGCACTCCGTTATAGCAACACAAAACTAATACACATTTCTTCAAGAAAAGATTTGTGCCTTGTTCTGTATATCACTGTATCACCTAGAATACTTCAGGTAAATATTTGGTAGATGCTTGCCAAATCAAATTCAACTGAACAGACTCTGTCCATCACATCATGACTCTCTTCCTCCATGCCTGGCACCACCATTCTATGCCCATTATTGTAACCTACTGGTAATGTTGCTCTCAGGCACCTCACTTTCTCCCAATACACAGCACCCAATGTTTTTCTCTCTCAGACTTCCTGTGTACTGCATCCTAACAAGCCTCACTTAAAAAGCATCCCTAAGGAGTAGCTAGGGTCCCCTCAGCACCACCAATGCCCTCCCTGAATTGCGGGATCCCAGATTGTGGCCATTCTATTTTCTCACTCCGTAGACACTTCCTTGCTTTTTTTTCCTCTTGGAGTTCACACCCAACAATTTCTAACCATCAACTCCTTGAAAGGCCGATTCAAAGCTTATCTTCTGTAATCATTCCTCAGTGACAAGCCCTTTTTTCCACTGTTGATTTTCATGTACTCAGGCTGCACCGTGTGCATTTTGCTTTCTGATGTCAGCTTATACAAGTGTTCTTCTGCTGTTTTTGTTATGTATTTCGTCCTTCCTAAAAAAGCTATAACGTCATTAAGAAGCTGATATGTCTCCTGTTTTCCTTGAGAGCCAAAGGGAAAATGAATTTGCACCATTGTTATTAGCTAACTTATTGAGAGACTTACTAAGGCAGTAGGAGCCTAACTTGAATTGACCATTTACTGAGTGCCTACTGTCAAAATACAATCTCTTAAAAAGTAACTTGCACTCTTAGGAGAAAAAGGCACTAAAAACAACAATCAAACAAATACCAAAACCCCTCTCTCATACCACTGACAAAAATTAACTTTAATTGGATAATAGACTTAAATGTAAGACTGGAGCCATAGAACTCCTAGAAGAATGCAAATCAAAACTATGATGAGATTGCACCTGTTAGGATGGCTACTGCCAAAGAAACAGGGAATAACAAGTGTCGGGGAGGATGTGGACAAAGAGGAATCCTTGTACACTGTTGGTGGGAATGCAAACCAGTAAAGCCATTGTGTAGAACAGTATGGAACTTCCTCAAAAATTAAAAATAGAACTACCATATGATGCAGCAATCCCATTTCTGAGTGCATATCTGAAGGAAAGGAAATCAGTATCTCCAAGAGATGTCTGCCCTCTCATATTCATTGCAGCCCTATTCACAATAGCCAAGAAATGGAAACAACCTAAGTATGAGTCAATGTATGAATAGATAAAAAAAATTGTGACATGTGTGTGTCTGTGTGTGTGTGTGTGTGTGTGTGTGTGTGTGTTCTGTAATTGGCCATAAAAAAGGATATCTTGACTGGGCGCAGTGGCTCATGCCTGTAATCCCAGCACTTTGGGAGGCCGAGGCAGGCGGATCAAGAGGTCAAGAGATCGAGACTATCCTTGCCAACATGGTGAAACCCCATCTCAACTAAAAAAAAAAAAAAAATACAAAAATTACCTGGGCATGGTGGCGTGTGCCTGTAGTTCCAGCTATTGGGGAGGCTGAAGCAGGAGAATCACTTGAACCTGGGAGGCAGAGGTTGCAGTGAGCTAAGATGGTGCCACTGCACTCCAGCCTAGCGACAGGTTGAGATTCCGTCTCAAAAAAGAAAGAAAAAGGATATCTTGCCATTTGCAACAACATAGAAGAAGCTTGAGGGTATTATGCTAAGGGAAATAAGTCAGAGAAAGACAAATACTGTATGACTCACTTATGCGTGGAATCATAGAAGCAGGGAGTAGAATGGTGGCTGCCGGGTGCTGGAGAGTGAAGACATAGATGCTGGTCAAAGAACACAAACTTTCAGTTCTAAGATTAGTAAGTTCTGCAGATCTAAATGTACAGCATGGTGACTGTAGTTAATGATACTGTATTGTATACTTGACATTGGCTGATATTCTATTCTGACAAAAAAGAAATTTGCTAAGAGAATAAATCTGAAATGTTCCCACCACAAAAGAAAAAGGTAACTTTTAACATTTTTTTATTTCTAATATTTGTGGGTGCATAGTAGGTATATATATTTATGGGGTACATTAAATACTTTAATACAGGCATGCAACACATAATAATCACATCATTGAAAATAGGGTATCCATCCCCTCAGGCATTTATCCGTTGTGTTACAAACCATCCATTTATACTCTTTTAGTTATTTTTAAATGCATAAATTATTTTGACTATAGTCATTTGGATGTGTTATAAAATACTAGGTATTAGCCGGGCGCGGTGGCTCAAGCCTGTAATCCCAGCACTTTGGGAGGCCGAGGCGTGTGGATCACGAGGTCAAGAGATCGAGACCATCCTGGTCAATACGGTGAAACCCCGTCTCTGCTAAAAATACAAAAAATTAGCTGGGCATGGTGGCATGTGCCTGTAATCCCAGCTACTCAGGAGGCTGAGGCAGGAGAATTGCCTGAACCCAGGAGGCGGAGGTTGCGGTGAGCCGAGATCGCGCCATTGCACTCCAGCGTGGGTAACAAAAGCGAAACTCCATCCCAAAAAAAAAGAAAAAAAAAAACTAGGTATTATTCATTCTTTCAAAATATTTTTGTACCCATTAACCATCACCACCTCACCCTAAACCCCCACTACCTTTCTGAGCCTCTGGTCACCATCCTTCTATGCTTTATCTCCATGTATTCAATAGTTCTGATTTTTATATGACACAAATAAGTGAGAATACGCGATGCGCCTGGCTTATTTCACTTGACATAGTGATCTCCAGTTCCATCCATGTTGCTACAAATGACAGTATCCAATTCTAAAAAAGATACGTTTTAATTAACTTGAAATGATAATCATTTCACAATGTGTATGTATATCAAGTCATCAGGTTGTACGCCTTAAATTTATACAATTTTGTTTATCAAGTATACTTCAATTAAGGAGGAAAAATTAAATAAAATTTAAAAGATTTTTTAAAGAGCATCAGTCAAAAAGAGAGAACCCTGAACTGGGAATAAGGAAACTTGAATTCTAGTTCTGGCCATGCTACTGATACCACAGCCAACCTTGGGTCCTTTATGTCCCCAGACTGTGCTCCAGTTTTCTCATCCTTAAAATGAGGAGCTGACACAGTGCACTCTACAATGTCTCCTTCAAGACTCTAATGCTATGATTTCATAATTAAATATCTAGATCAATCAGCTAGCCTGGTTTAGTGCAATAAAAATTCCAAAGTCTCAAAACACCCTGGATGCAAACTGGCGAAAAATATTCCATGCAGTTCTAGTGCCACCTGCTGGACAATGGATTCCTTAAGCCATTCCCTCCTTAAGAGATGTCTAGGCAAAGTGACAAATACTGTTGCAAAGGCACAGGTCACAGTTTGGCACTCTCCGCGCAGTGAACAAATAATACTTTGATCATACAGATGGTCACCAGTTTCTGCCGAAACAGTTATTGATGTGAAAGGGGACACGTGCTGATTGCTGCCTGATTGTCCCTGGCAACTGCTTTTGTTTGTCTTTTTGGCTTTTTATATCACTGCCCCAAGCCCAATTATTGTAGGGCTTTGCTCGACTTTTGCCTGCCACTAAATGAGACACATTCAGTTCATTCAATAAATTCAATCACAAATAGCTATTGAGCATTTTACTAGATTCTCCAACTGTGCAAATAGATGTAGTATGCTATGAAGTTAAGAGCAGAGGTTTAGAGTCCAATAGAAATAGTTTCCAATCTTGGTTCACCTACTTAACTTCCTGTGTGACTTGAGCCTTGGTTTCCTCACTGTGAAATTTCAATGATATCTTATCAATGGCCTGTAAGGATTTGTGAGGTGCCTGGCATGGAACCTGGTGTGTTGTAGGCACTAGAGAACTGTGAAGACACAACTCATGCCCTAAAAGAGCTTGCAATTAGGCAGGGATAGAGGCAAGTGCTAAGCTATGCATATAACAATGATTTAATGTAACGATATTTGGTGATCACTTCATGTACTCCCGGGGCTCTCACAGAAGATGATAAAGCCCTAACAAAGAAAACACCATGGAGGTTCAAAAGAGGAGGAGATCGCTTGAGATGGGGCAAGACAGATGTATCCATTGCAGAGAAGGCAACTGTCCTGGATTTTAATGAGTGATAAGAATTTAAATAGGCAGATTAATATTGTCCTTGTCCTTAACGTCTCACATTATATTTCATCTCCATACAGCCATTTCCCTACTCCTACCTTCGTTATCAATTTCCCACTCCACCTCTCTGCTCCTATTATTCTCAATCCTCTGTTGTGGAATTCTAATCATTCTGCTTATTTTAAAGTCTATAATTTGCAAATGTGCCTTTCACAATCAATCATACCCTCCCTAAAGCCAAGGAAAGCACTGGTCTTATTCATTTTTAAGGCCCAGCAATGCAATGCCTACTAATAACAGCAACATCTAACATATGTACATCAGGCAGGGCTGCAGTTCAAAAGCTTTAGACTCATGCATTCATTCAACAAACACTGATGATAACAATTTTCTGGACACTGTGCTGGGCCCTAGGGGGTACAGATGTCAGATGTATTCCATCAAGGATTCTCAATCTATGAGCAGGTAGACAATCACAATTCCATGTGATTAATCCAAAAGAATAAAACAATTATTTACAAATAGGAGTAAAAAAAAAGTAATAACTACTAGCTTTCCTTGAGCACTGAATATGTGGCAGGCACAGTACTGAGTGCCACATGCATCCCTGTTCCATGTAATCCTCCCGTGAACTCCAGTAAGTTAGGTGCTTTTTATCATGTCCATTTTACAGATGAGAAAGCTGAGGCATAGAGAGATTAATAATGCAACCAAAGTCATATGTATTCTAAGTGGAGAGAAAGTAATTCAAATCCATGTCTGACCTCAGGAGTCTATGTTTTCAAGTCCTTTCATTGCCTCCCAAGCCAATGAGAAGAGCCTACATAATGGGCCCTGCAATCCATGGAACAGAATCTTGTATGTAACTGAATCAAGCCAAGTCTTTGCTAGAACAGCCACACATAAGACACGATGTACAAACATGAATCAAACCACCTCTGCCCTCAGAGTTCACAGCCTGCTGAGAGATGAGGTATATTTAAACAACACATTTAATTCAAAGAATACTGTGCTAGGCCCATAATCAAGCACTATTTGAAGAATACTGTGCTAGGCCTATAATCTAGAGCCAGGGGAGCACAGGTAAAGAGAAAATTACATCTGGTTGGGAAATACTAGTGCGACACTTGCTGGAAGAAGGATTTAGCTTTAGCCTTTAAGAATGAGTAGGCTTTAGAGAAGCAAATGAGTGAGAAGGTAAAATGAAGGTCACCAGCTTTAATAACAATAAGTATGAGAGATTTGGCTGGGGCTTTTCATTGATTCTAATCAATGAAATTTTATAGGAAGACAGCAAATTATTGCTTTAAGAAAAAAAAAAAAAAAGCAAGCTAAAGCAAGCTTAGGTTGAATTAATAGAGGTAGTGTCCAGGTAGGAAGGAAATAGAACTCTCTGTTCTGCCACTGCTCAGTCCACACACTGTGAGGAACACTGCAATCTAGAGTTCTAGAGGACCATGATAAGGACTTCTCTCCTAGAGAAGACTTGTACAAGGTTAAAGGTGTTTGCAAGTATCTGAAGGCTGTCATGTAGACTGAGGAGCTATTTTACATTGCTTACGAGAGTCAGCAAGCACAAGTTTAAAAGAAGGCAATTTTACCCATTTTAAAGAGAAATGCCCTTATTTATAACAGCCCCCAAACAAAGCCCACTGTTTCAGACAGTAGTCATCTTCTCATCACTAGCCCTGCAAAAGAAAAGGCTGCATGGCCACCAGGCAGGATTACCACAGAGGGGCCTTTGCAACGGGTAGGATTTGAGTTAGATGATTTCTAAGCTAAACTAGATGATCCAACTCCATGATTCAGTGATTTAAAGGGGTCATCTAGTACAACCTCCCACATAGCCTGGAAATCTCTGCCTTGACATAATTGCCAATAGTCTCTCAGCCTGTGTCAGAACGTAGATTTAAAATAATAAAGCTAAGGGATATTTTCACTCATGTATCTTACTCCCACTCACCGTATAGCCAGATGAGTTTGTGGTGAGTCAGTTGAGAAATAGAGGCAGACACGCTTGACACCTAATCCCTCTGTGTGTCTTAGCAGAGCACCGAGGGGCTTGTAAATCACACCACGATTGCTCTCCTAGTAAGTCCAATGGACTATGCAGCCACTGACCATATGCTTGCTCTGAAACAAGCAGAGGGAGAGAATGGCAGCCATATACATTAGAATGACCCTGCACAAGCACGTCAATACCATCCTATATTCTCTAAGTTCAGCCAAGCTCTTTTGGGAAACATCTATACTTCCAACCCTGCCAACCTCTTCAGAGAGTTATTTCCCCACAATTACAAACTAAAATGGCCTAATTCTTCTCCCTTCATTTGTCTTTGAAGTTCAAAGAAAAGGTCCTCTATTTTTATAAAATTTGCTCCCAAGAAAGACAGGAATTTCCAGAAGACTAGGAGCCACATTCAGGAGCTTGAAATAAGATTCAGTAAACTACTAAACACTCCTCTTTATAATTTGTTCACTTTGAGAGAGAGAAAAAAAAAAGCCAGAAAGCTGAAGAGCCATCTCTCCCTGGAAATTAATGAGACTTTTCACCATAATTTGATTAAATAAAACTCTATAAAGAAACCAACAGGAAACTAATATAAGGAAAGAGTCAGATTCCTTGACAGCCTACTGGGTCTCTACCAGCTTGAAATACCCTGGCCGTTGATAAGTATACTTTATTCAGCATTTATTTGCTAAGTTATTCATTCAATAAATATTGAGTGCCTACCATGGCACCAGGGATACAACAATTTTTAAAAACAGACAAAAGACATTGTCCATATGGAGTTTACATCCTAATGAAGAGGTAGCAGAAAATAAATAAGTAAAATACGTATTATGTCAGATAATGACAAGTGCTACAGAAAAAATAACAAAACAATGAAAAAAGATATGGAATGTTGAGGGTCACAACTTTAAGATGGCCAGTGAAAGTCTTCTGAGAAAGTAGCATTGGAGCAAAGATCTGAAGAAGGTAAGAGATAAAACCAAATGAATATCTGGCAGAAGATTCCAAGGAGAGGGGACAGCAGCTGCAAATAGCCAAGAATAGCCAAGAGGCAAGTGGATACAAAGTGAGTAAGGGTGTAGTCACAGGACATGAGGTAAGGGAAGTAACTCTGCAGGCCCACTAATCGTTCGGGGTCTGGTTGGCTTAAGAGCTTTGGATTTTCCTCAAAGTAAGAGGAAGAGGCATCAGGTGGTTTTGCCTCAAAGCTTTTCCATTTCATGCATACACCTAGGATTTTCCCTTTTGTGTCTGGGGCCTGCAGATCTGGGCTAGATGATCCTGACTCAAGTGATATCCTATGCCTCTGCAGGCTGTCATCTAACTCTTGGTTCTGCTCAATGGTCCAGAGTTCCTGTCACCTAGGAGCAACATCATCAGGGATGCTGCACTTGGTTAACCAGCGTGAGCCAGCCAATGTTATGTGGCTACCTAAGAATCACAAGAGCCCACTAAGCTAAACAGGGTCAGAAAAGGAACAAAATATAATTTCTGTCTTCAAGGCATTTATAATCCAATAAGAAAAATCAAACAAATACACATACGTACACACACACACACATACACACACACACACACACACACACACACACACTTTGGAATGATTGCAAACAACCAACTACAGGTATAAAATTTAATAACATCACTCTATGCTATATCACACATACAACATGATGTTTTGTTATATGTATACTTTGTTAAATGATCACCATCCATCAAGCTAATTAATAGATCTATCACTTCACAGTTACCTTTTTGGTAGTGAGAATATTTAAGACCTGCTCTCTTAGAAAATTTTAAATATACAATACAGTATTATTAACTAAGGTCAAAGCATGCTGTACATTAGACCCCCAGAAGATATTCATCTGCATAACTGAAACTTTGTACCCTTTGACAAATACCTCCTCATTTCTCATAGTTCATTGTTAGTATACAGAGATGCAGCTGATTTTTGTATGTTGATTTTGTACCTTGCAACTTTATTAAATTTATTTATTAGTTCTCACAGTTTTTTGGGGGAGGTAGAGTCTTTTGGGTTTTCTATACTTGAAATTATATCATCAGCAGAGACAATTTCATTCCATCCTTTCCTATTTGGATGACTTTTATTTCCTTTTTCTTGCTTAATTGATCTAGCTAAGACCCCAATATTATGTTTAATAGAAGTGGTGAGAGTAAGCACATTTGTCTTATTCCTGATCAGAGAGAAAAAGCTTTTAACTTTTCACCATTGAGTATGATATCAGCTGAATGTTTGTCATTTATTGTCCTTATTGTGTTGAGGTACATTTCTTCTATACCTCGTTTTTGAGAGTTTTTATCATGAAAGAATGTTGAATTTTTTTCAAATGCTTTTTCTGCAGCTATTGAGATGATTGTGTGATCTTTTTGCCTTCATTTTTTAATCTGGTGTATCACATTCATTCATTTAGATATATTGAATCATCCTTGCATCTAAGGAATAAATTTCACTTAATCATGGTGTATCATCCTTTTAATGTGTTGGCAAATTTGAGTTTTTGGTATTTCCTTGAGAATTTTTACATCTATGTTCATCAGAAATTTGGGCCTGTAATTTTCTTTTCTTGCAGTGTCCTTATCTAGTTTAGTATTAGGATAATATTGACCTCATAAAATAAGTTGGAAGTGTTCCCTTTCCTTCAATTTTTGGGAAGAGTTTGAGAATTATGTTAATTCTTTAAATGTTTCTTATGATTCACCAGGGAAGCAATCAGGTCCTTGGCTTTTCTTTATGCTAGGCTTTTATTATGATTATTATTACTGATTGAATCTCTCACTTCCTTATCTGTTCAGATTTTCTATTTCTTGGTGAGCTGTGTGTTTCTAGAAATTAATCTATTTCTTCTAGGTATCTGATTTGTTGGCTTACAATTGTTCCATGTAGTCTCTTCTAATCCTATGTATTTCTGTGGTGCCAGTTGTAATGTGTCCTCTTTCATTTTCATTTTGTTTATCTGAGTCTTCTCCCTTTTTTTCTTAGTCTAGCTAAAGGTTTGTCGGTTTTATCTATCTTTTCAAAAAAACCCAACTCTTGTTTTGGCTGATCTTTTCTACCATTTTTCTAGTCTTGAGTTCATTTATTTCTGCTCTGGTCTTTGTTTTTTCCTTCTTTCTTCTAACTCTTTTCTTCTTTTCCCACTTCTTTGAGGTGCAAAGTGAAGCATTTTAAGAGCTTTCATTTTTTGTTAATGTAGAAGTATATCATTATAAACTTCCCTCTTAGAATGGCTTTTGCTGTATTCATTAAGTTTTGGTACATTGTGTTTGTATTTGTCATTTGACTCAAGATTTTAAAAAATTTATCTTTTATTTCTTCTTTGACCCATGAATTGTTTAGGGGTATGGTGTTTAGTTTTCAGATATTTGTCAATTTTTTGGGTTTTGCCCTGTTATTGGTTTCTAGTTTCATACCATTGTGGCCTGAAAAGATACTTGATATTATTTTAGTCTTCTTAAATTTGTTAGACTTGTTTTGTGGCCTGACATATGAGCTCTACTGTAGAATGCTCCATGTGCTGCTGTTAGATGAATGTTTATATGATGTTTGTTCGGTCGATTTGCTCTATTGTGCTGTTTAAGTCCACTGTTTTCATATTGATTTTCTGTCTGGATGGTCTTCCAACTGTTGAAAGTGGGGAATTAAAGTTTCCTCCTATGATGTATTGCTATCTATTTCTCCCTTCAGTTCTGTTAATATTTGCACACACTCTCTCTCTCTCTTTCTCTCTCTCTCTCTGATATTGGATAAATATAAATTATTATATCCTCTGTATTAATTGACCCCATTATTATTAATGACCTTTGTTTTTTGTGACAATTTTTGACTGAAATTCTATTTTATCTGATATAAGTATTGTCACCTCTGTTCTCTTTCAGCTACGATTTCCATGGAATAGCTGTTTTCATTCCTTTGCTTTCAGCCTGTGCATATCCTTAAAACTAAAATGAGTTTCTGGTAGGCAGCATATAATTCAATGTTGTTTTTGTTGTTGTTAATGTTTCATTTAATGAAATGATCTACATTAGGTATTTCTCCCAGTGTTATCCCCCCCAGTCTCCCTACCCCCCACTATTCCTCCCCTATCCCCCCAACCCCCAACAGACCGCGGGTTGTGTTGTCCCCCTCCCTGTGTCCATGTGTTCTCATTGTTCAGCACCCATCTATGAGTGAGGACATGCAGTGTCTGATTTTCTGTTCTTGTGTCAGTTTGCTGAGAATGATGGTTTCCAGATTCATCCATGTCCCTGCAAAGGACATGAACTCTTTCTTTTTTATGGCTGCATAGTATTCCATGGTGTATATGTGCCACATTTTCTTTATCCAGTCTATCATTGATGGCCATTTGGGTTGGTTCCAGGTATTTGCCATTGTAACAGTGCTGCAATGAACATACGTGTGCATGTGTCTTTATAATAGAACAATTTATAACCCTTTGGGTACATACCCAGTAATGGGATTGCTGGGTCAAATGGTATTTCTAGTTCTAGATCCTTGAGGAATCACCACACTGTTTTCCACAATAGTTGAACTAATTTACACTCCCACCAATAGTGTAAAAGTGTTCCTATTTCTCCACATTCTCTCCAGCATCTGTTGTCTCCAGATTTTTTAATGATCACCATTCTAACTAGCATGAGATGGTATCTCAATGTAGTTTTGATTTGCATTTCTCTAAGGACCAGCAATGATGAGCATTTTTTCATATGTTTGTTGGCCACATAAATGTCTTCTTTTGAGGTGTCTGTTCATATCTTTTGCCCACTTTTTGATGGGGTTTTTTTTTCTTATAAATTTGTTCTAGTTCTTTGTAGATTCTAGATATTAGCCCTTTGTCAGAAGGATAGCTTGCAAATTTTTTTCCCATTCTGTTGGTTGCTGGTTCACTCTAATGATTGTTTCTTTTGCGGTGCAGAAGCTCTTAAGTTTAATTAAATCCCATTTGTCTATTTTGGCTGAAAACCTGACAAAAACAAGCAATGGGGAAAGGATACCATGTTTAATAAATAGTGTTGAGAAAACTGGCTAGCCATGTGCAGAAAACTGAAACTGGAGCCCTTCCTTAACCTTATACAAAAATTAACTCCAGATTGATTAAAGATTTAAACATAAGACCTAATGCCATAAAAGCCATGGAAGAAAACCAATCAAGTGCTTCTCAACCCTTGCTGCCACTTTATTATCTGGAGAGTTCTGAAACACTGGTGCTTGGATTCTATTCCTAGAGATTCTAATTTTATAGATCAGTGGTGTGACCTTGGTAATCTGGATTTTTTAAAGTTCTCCAGGTGGTTCTAACATACAGCTAAAGGTGAGAACCAGTGACCTACATACTTCCTCTGGTCAATCTCATCTGCTCATCACATTCCTCCTAATGGCTTCCAAATCTGTATCTCCAGCCCAGATTTCTGTCCTCAGTTTCAGATCTAGATCTCCTACTGCCTCCTGGATCCCTTTACCTAAGTGTCTCACAAGCATCTTAAACTCAATATGCTCAAAATTGAACACCTCCTTCTATATCTTTCTATCTGTAAACAATCCTACTGTCTTCCAAGCTGTTCAAGCCCAAAACCCAGACCTCCCCAATTCTTTCCTCTTTCTTACCTTCTATATCCAATATGTCAGCAATCCCTATGGGTTTCTATTTCTTAAGATTTTCCAATTCAAGTGATTTTTTTTCTCAGCCCAACTGTAACTGCCCAACTGTTCAACCCTCCATTTCTCATCTATGTTACTAAAAATGGATTCCTAAGTGACTTCACTGTATTCTATCTTGCCCTCCATCGACCCATTCTCAATGCTATTGCCACAGAGGCCTTTCTAAAATGCAAATCTGATTCTGTCATCATCTCTTGCCTAATATCCTACAATTCTTCTCCATAGCCTGTGGGATAAAATCTACATTCTTTACCTTTGGTCACAAAGTCCTTCATGATCTCCCCTGCTTAGTTCTCCTGACTTCAGCTCTCATCCCATTCTACCTTACACCCTAGACCCAACTTGTCCCACAGGATTTGTCACAAACACCACCTTCTCTAAGCTACCTTCCTTGAGCCCACTATATGGGTGAGGTGTCCCTTCAGTAAGCTCCCATAATGCCCTCTATCATAGCCTTTATTATCCTGGATTAAAATAATGGGCTGACCTGGATGACTCCCTGACCACACTGTAATCTCCTCAAAGGCTAGGATCATATATTATTCCTCTTTATATATCTGATTTTTTGCATATGACAAGTGCTTAATTAGGCTTGTTGAACAAATTAATGAATGAATGATGGCTGAGGAAGGTCAGCTGTTAAAGAAAGTTTACAACTGATTGACAATTGTACATTTAGCAATGGAAGGTCACTGTAAGCTTCTTTATCAGAAGAATGACATAAATGAAAATACTAATTGAGGAAGAATGATTTGATAATGGAATATATGGTATAGATTCGACACTGCATAAGGGACATTGTATAAATACTAAACTTCATGAGCATCAGTAGAAGAAAGGGCTCATTTAAAAGAATTGGAATATCATTGTCTGTGGTGCCTACTTCATACAGTGTTGCAGACATAAAATAAAATAAAATTTTTGAAAATTTTCTGAAAACATAAATCACTATACAAATGTAATAAATTTTAATTATGCAAATAAGACATGTAGCCACCAAAGAATTTTTAGTAAAATCCAAAGCAGCAGGGCATAGTGAAAAAGAGCATTGGTCAAATGACAGCTCCACTCCTTCACTGTCATGTAACTTTCAGCAGATCATTTAGCCTTTTTATGCCTCAGTGTCTTCATCTGCCAAATATGAACACTACACTCATAGGTTTATGATGTTATTTTTATGTCTTGTATATAGCATGACAAGTGGGAGGCAATCAATAAATTGTAGTTTTCCTTCCATCTTGAGCAACCACTCTATACTTGTTCTTATGGGATATTATCCCAAGCCTCTGACACAGAGACCAGAGCCCAAAGATATTGGGGTAAGTAAAAGAGTTGTACCTACTGAAACTTCTACTAGTACTTAAGTAGAAAGAGAGGTGGGAAACTCTTGGCAACTAAGTGAGAACCACAAGGAGATAATGGGGTAAATGGTGCTTCAGATAAATGAATTACATCAAAGATTAACAATGGTTGGGAGAGGGCAACAAACAACTTTGGAACCTGATTTCCAAGCAGGCAGGTCCATGGGAAGAAATGGACTAAAAGGCATGAGGTCAGGAGGGAAGAATCTCTCACTCACATCCCTCCTTCTCTCTTATGCTTATGAGTCACCCTGCGGCCTCAGGCAAGTCCTTCCAACCTCCACCTCCATCTGATGCTCTGAAAATGGGCACTGTGATAACATAAGCACAGTAGAAAACTAAATGGCTTGTTTTCCTGACAGTGCAAAGCTGCTGAGATGTCAGATCCTAATGGTCTGAGATAAAAAATATCCTAAGATGCGAGTCCTGGAGTTCCTGGGCACATGGAAAGAAAAGGCCAATGGAAGAACAAATCTCCAGCAACATTCCTGAATTTCAGCAAGTGGGTGTTTACTAAAGTTTAATGATGAGACATTATCCCAAATCCTAACACGTAGTAGGAAAAAGATTTAATGCAGAAGTGTAAAATAATCAGACTGAATACCCAGAGTAACAGAAGCTGATTATCAATTGACAGATAATGGAAAGAGCACAAAACTCACAGCATTCACAGTGGTTTCAAGGAAGGCAATGTTCCACACGAAGGTTTGTGAAAGCAAAAAGGCTCTACCAATTACACACATAGGAGTCTCTTCTTGACCTCACCTCTCTCTTCATGGATCCGTTCCCAGGAATCTGCATTTAGAGACTAAAGAAAGAAAAACATGAAGAAACTTAACATTTCTCTTCTTGCTTTTTTTCCTATAAATTCAAAAGTATCTTAGTTCAGTCCTCTATCAGTTTATGGTCACATTTCTTCTAGCACACTCCACTCTCTATCCCAGAGAGGAAGCAGGAATCATTATTGTAATTTTATAGACAGACACCTGGGGCCCAAAGAGTTTAGGTGACTCATGTAAGGTCACTGAGAATACAGTTTCCCAGCTGTACCCATATCTGAGACCCCTGGGCTCTCAATTTACCACATGGCCAGCTAGGATATATTTAAAAAATAACAATTGCTGAAGAAGACAAACTTTTACATTCTGATGAAATCTTGTACAAAAAGAATACACAAAGACCATTCTTATTATTTTGAATTATTGATACAAATGATTTCAAGATATTGTCCATAATATTTGCATGCTCCTAAGATCCCCATAATAACACATATCCTAACACATACCCTATAGTCAAAACTCACTTATCATGTTACAGTTGATGTAATGGGACAGGCGAAAAGGAAAAGTTCAGTTCTGAAGACATCCAGTTTATTTTCTGGCTTTGGGTACAAATTCATGTCTAAATGGTTTATGCAGTAAGGAAGATATTTCACCTGTGCTTCCTATGAGAATTTTGAAGACAGCATTTTCTCCTGTTCTAGGACTCTAAGGAACAGAATAAAACCCAGGGAGGAGTCACAGAAACAAGGAAGTAGAAGAGACAAGACTGCATGCTGCCTGTCTGAAGGAGGCATGTTCAGTTGCATTTCCTCAGGGGTATTCTACAGAATGTCACCATCAGATGATAGATCAGGGATGGGAAGGAGAGAGATAGTCAGTGGTCCATGAGTTTCAGAAACGCTTTATCTATAGATCCGCTTTGGAAACTCACCACAGACATCCTATACATGCATAATAAATAAATAAATAACTTGTTTCAATTTCCTTAATCCCAAGTTCACAAATTTAGTTAAAACTAGTGCCTGAAGTACCTGAATGCCTAGAAAGATCCCATGAAATTAGTGTCTTAACTAGAAACCTATGACATTTAAGACATTATCATGATACCACCTCCAAGCAAAAGGGAGTTACCTTGAGCTCCTCCAATGGCGTCTAATGAGTATTATCAGAACCACCCACCATCTGTGCCCTTCTCTAAATGCCTGAAATTTGGAATCACTTATTCAAGACCAATTCCTTCTTTTGGAGAGTAGAGGAAAAGATGGTATATTAAAAAGGGAGAACTCAGAAGAGAGAGAGGAATGACAGAACTCTTCTACTATTGACTCATCAAATTCTTGACAGCAAAAACAAAATTCACATTGGAAGAAAAAAACACAAATTTCAAACCACAAAATCTACTACCTTCCAGATCTATAAGGTACCATTTCATTAGTTCTAAATCTCCATGACTCTTATATCACCTAATTGATTGACCCAGAGGAGCAGACCTCATTTGGCCAATCCAGCAAGTTAGAACCCAATCTCAGCCGCTGGGTGACCTCTGACAGGCAACTTAACCTCAGAGTGACCCCATTTACACATCTGACAGCAGAGGACGTAGCCGTTCTGTCAGGCTGGGCTGGATAGGGAACAGCTAATAAAAAGAGGTTCATAAATCCCTTGGCAATAGAATCAGTGTCCTGTAAAAACTTAATAATTATAATTAAGCTATAGCTAGAAGTCTGCAAGGTCCACACATGACAGTCAGCAGTCATTGTGCTGGTACCTGATAAGAAGACACCCTCTGCTCCAGTGCCATCAGCTGCACAAACTGGTCTTGGCTGTGTCTGGTTTCTTCACACAAAGTTGTCAGAGGAAAAATATTGCTGCAGTCAAGTTGTCTCGATCTAATCATCACCATGTTTCATTAGAGATAAAATCCTGCCAGCCTTCTAAAGATCATGAATCTCTGTTCCCTGTGGCTGGGAGGACCTCTTTCATGAAACTGGCACCTGCTGCAGAGGCCACCCCACTGTAGAGCATAGGTTTGTTCTAACTAAATCATAAGGGGCAAAAGCACTCACCAAACTACAAAAGACAACATCTTTTAACTGGTACTTTCCATAGCAAATTATTATTATCTCCATGCAAGCAGCAAGGAATTAAAAGCAGTATTATTGAATAATGGTAGAGTAAGAGTTTTAGAGGCTAACAGATCTGAATTCAAATTCTAGCTCTTCCACTTGCCACCTTAATTGACCTTAGGTAAGTTACTTAGCATCACAAAGACTCAGTTTCTCCATCTACAAAATGAGACTATTCAAGCTTACTACACAGGATTGGTGTAAGAATTAAAGAACAGAGACAATAGTTACTGTTGTTTCTGACTTATAGTGATTGATGATGATAACAACGATCATGACAAAAAATAAGAGTCCCCATCACCATGTCTCATAGGCCAAAACTTCCCCCATTAAACTGGAGATGCAGGGCAGAGGTATATTTGGCCATATTTAGTTCTCAGAACCTGAGCCAATGCCCATTAAATTTGATTAGACCGAATTGATCATATAATGCTTAGTGCAGAAGGTTAGGATGAAATGTGTCAGATGCTTGGATTAGAAAGGTGAGGTCTCTTTGCTCCTCACCCTCACCCAGACTGAGAAGGCAGCACCATGGCAGCGCCCCCACCCACACCCCCACTGCAGCCTACCACCCACCTCATCTTTGACATGGATGGCCTTCTTCTGGATACTGAATGATTATATTCAGTGGTGTTTCAAGAAATATCTGATCGCTATGAAAAATAATACAGCTGGGATGTAAAGTCCCTGGTTATGAATAAGCAGGCATTAGAGGCAACACAGATTATAACACACATCTTACAGCTCCTGATGTCCAAAGAGGAGCTGGTAGAAGAAAGCCAAATGAAGTTAAAGAAAGTGTCCCTCACAGCCATGCTCATGCTGGGGTCCGAGAAACTCATCATCCACCTGCAGAAACACAGCATCCCCTTTGCCTTGGCCAGTAGCTCAGGGTCTACCTCACTGAAGATGAAGGTGAGGGAGTTCTTCAGCTTGTTTTCTCACATCATGCTTGGAGAGGACCCCAAAGTGCAGCACAGCAAGCCGGACCCCAACACCCTCCTAGCTTGTGCCAAGAGGTTCTCTGTCCTCCTGTGGAGAAGTACCTTGTCTTTGAAGATGTTCCCAATGAGGTAGAGGTGGCCCTGGCAGCCCGGATGCAGGTGGTAATGGTTCCAAACAGAAACTTGAGCTGAGACTTGAGGAAAAAGGCCATCCTTGTGCTGAACTCCCTGCAGGATTTCCAGCCCGAGATGTTTGCTCCCCTATGAGTGAGAGGGAGGGCCGTCCCCAGCCAATTCTCATGGTCCACACTGCTGGGGGAGCGGGAAAAAAAACCAACAATTCCCAAATCCCAACCTGCACAGTGATTTTAGCCTTTACCTAAGGTTGCCTTTCCATCCTGTGTATGTTTGCCCCACTCTAAAGTGTTGATGAAATGTGGCTTGACAGTTGAGAGAAACTCAGTAAGGATGAAAACGAAGCCCAGGACAAAGATCAAACTTGAATTACCATCTCAAAAACCAAGGTGATGGAGTATGTCATAAAGTGAATGTACATGCAATATGTATATATACATATATATATATACATATATATATATCAGTATGTTAATACACATATAGGCATTATTACATGTATATGTATGTAGACATATGCATATCTGTACAGGTAAGATATATACTTTTCCAAGACAAACTGGAAGATCATTTCTCTTTTATTCTAGTTTTACTGAAACCCCAGCTGGAAAATGTAAACTATGTATGCATATAAGTATATGGTTCATGTGTATATATGTATGTATTATATGTATAATTTATATTGATCATCTGTATCACTCTCCTCAGTGTTGATGTCAACATGCAATACCAATTGATAAAGTAAGATGGTTGGTTTGCAATCTGAGTGGGAAAGTCAGGTTTTTAATGAGCATTAAGAAATACTTCTTTTTATTAGCTAACATTAAAATTATTTTTGTCACCTCAGAATATCTCTGGATCTTTATTCATTGACTGACTCTGAGCCACATCATCTACAGTTTGTTGTTAGTGTGAACACAACTATGGCATTTATCTGGTATTTACATCCTTATCCACTTTGGAGAATGTTTTCTATCTCAGAATAACCATCTGCCTCATTTAAGAACGCTGATGGTCTACACTTTTTGGATAGAAATAGCATTTGATTTAACAATGTATGCTTAGTGAGACTTAGTGCCAGGGAACACTTTTGGAATAATTTATCAGACATTGCACTCCTGTGATTAATGACCTTGATAGATTTACTCAGTCTTTAGAATTTGTCTAAGATTCGTCAGAGAAGAATGCTAATAGCCATGGAAATGGGGAGTGAAGGAGTGCTGCTCAGTTGTGGCTCAGCCCTTCCCCGTGACCTCTGCTCTTTGCATCTTTGAGCTACTCTTCAACTCTAGGAGTTGTGGACAAACCATAGGAATGCGTGTGTGTGTCTGGTGGAGTGACTGTGGATGACAGGCCCTGGCTATTGATTGATTGTGCATCAATTTAGCAAATTCATTTTCTCATTCTTTTTTATTTTTTTTTCTGAAATGGAGTCTTGCTCTGTCACCCAGGCTGGAGCGTAGCAGCGTGATCTCAGCTCACTGCAACCTCCGCCTCCCATGTTCAAGCAATTCTCCTGTCTCAGCCTCCCAAGTAGCTGCGACTACAGGTATACACTACCATGCCCAGCTAATTTTTGTATTTTTGGTAGAGACAGGGTTTCACCATGTTAGCCAGGCTAGTCTCAAACTCCTGACCTCAAGTGATCCACCTGCCTGGGTCTTGCAAAGCACTGAGATTACAGGCATGAGCCACTGCGTCCAGCCCATTTTCTCATTCCTGATGACCTCTATACATGTCTGCACTTTGAATTCTCCTTCAAACCAGTTGTAATATCTTAGGGTTTCCCTCACAAATTGAATTAGTTTAATAAAATTTTTTGACACACGTTTAAAAAAAAAAAAAGAAAGGAAGAAGAAAAGATGCTGTCTCTTTCATGAGCCATTGAATACATATGGGCAAAACCAGTTCACTTACCCTCTCCTAGGCTGATGTCCGAGGCAGTTTCCTTGCCGAGGCAAATTCTGCTTATTCAAATCCTTATTTGAATAATAATAGCAGAGGAAGTTCAGACTGGCTCAGATGATACCCTTGAATTGCTTTTAAGATACAGATATGAAGCCAACCCCATGGCAAAATTATTTCTCCAATCTCTATTTTTCATCTCTAAAGAACAGCACTGATTAGGCCAGTGTAGAAAGAACTAGAATATTAGTTTTAATATTAATATCCTACTAACTATTAATAGGCTGTTCTTGCCCTCCTCATTCTCACTCCCACCTGTTGTGTCCCATCAATCTAGCCAATCATGCAGTACTTTCAGAAAGATTTTTAAAAATAAAACTGTACTCTCTCTCCATCTTATGGTTTATTGCTACTTCTCTCAAGTGAACCTTTTCTACTCCACCTCTTCTTTCCAAACTCCCTATCAAAAAGTGACTTCTTCTAAACTCTTACAGGGCTACTTTCTAGTCATGGCATTGGCACGTGGTCTTGAGTATGACAGATAAGTACAATTCATTCATTCGTTCAATCAACAAATATTTCCTGAGTGCATGCTCTCTGCCATTGGGAATATAACAGCAAACAAAACAGAAGTGGAACCTGCTTTTATGGAAACTGCATCTTATTGTATTCAATTCCTTCCTTCCTAAATGGATGGATGCTTGAAATCAACTTTCTCTTCTGCAAGGTCAACCCTTGAAAGGATCAAGGCAACATGGCCCTTTGCCAAAGAGTGATAAAGTCTCCACTATGGTTTAATTGTTAAACTATCTTTTTCTCAAAATGTGCTTTGCCCATTCCTACTCCCCATCTTTCCTCACGCTGCCTGGAATAGCTCCATTCCACTTGGTCTGCCTGAAATTCACTCACCCTATCCAGAACAACTCCCATCTCTTCCCTGAAGCCTTCCTGCGCCCCTTTGCCCAGCAGTGAAGCCTTCCTGCGCCCCTTTGCCCAGCAGTGAAGCCTTCCTGCGCCACTTTGCCCAGCAGTGAAGCCTTCCTGCGCCCCTTTGCCCAGCAGTGGTCTCTCTCCTTTAACTTGTAGAGCACTTGCGGATTACAACTGAACTTCACAACTATATTATACCTTCTGAATGCCTCAAACTGTTTTCTTCCAATGCTCTCCATTCTTTCACCTTCCATTTATCAGGTTCTTAATGGGAGTTTTTGATTACCCAAGTAGCAAGACACTATGAACATTCACGGAACAGATGAGGATAAATTATCTAGAATGATGAAATCAGTATCTTGGGCTTTTATTCAGAGACTTTCAAAGAGTTTTGCACCTTGAAAAACACGACAAAGGAGACTTTAAAAACTGATTTTGAAATGTTGGCCCTGAAAGTAGGGATTACATTTATATCAGAATAACTGAATTTTGGTCTTATGAGAAGTTGTCATTATTCCCCATTTGTAATATCTATAGGATGTGGTTCACTTCAAAGATCATGTTTGTGCTCCTAAAAGTATTTGTTTTTTATAATTTAGGAAATACTCTCAAAGATCTGGTTGGAGATGAGATATTAGTGGTTACCCTTTGCCCAGAGCTAACAATGAGTCCCCTGAGAGTCCACAGCCAGGCTGGGCTTGGTCAGACACCCAGAGAAACAGCACCCATAGCACTCTTCATCTGCAGATAAGAAAGAGCCTCAGAAAAAAACCTGTAAAGTTCTAATCATACATCTGACAAAACAGCCAAAAGACTAACACAAACGCTTATTGCACAACCACTTTAGTGACTAGTAAGGGTTTTTAAGGGCCATTTAACTTTATCACACTTACAAAAAATTTATTAAAAATGTATTAAGTGCTGAGTGTCCCGCTAAGTACAATAAAAACTGAGTAAATAAAATACATTCTCGTCTTCTCTTTGTTTCATCTCCTTTCTCTTGAAATCAAACTTTTATTTTAAAATATTCTATGTATTTAATTTGTAGTAGGTGATATATTCACATGGTTTAAATATTAACACATATAAGAAAGTATAGAGTAAAAAGGCACTTCCCCACCCTTCTCCCTACAGGTAACCACTGTTGTTAGATTTGTTTGTTTGTTTGTTTGTTTCTAATTCTTACAAAAAATTAGCATGTACAAGAAAAGACCAATATATAGTCTTATTTTTGGAATTAAGCTTCTCTTACCATAACATATCCTACTCTAAATCATCGGGAGGTAGGGTGGAATACAGTAGCCTCCTGCTACTGTAAACAATGCTTATGGTAGAGCAAAGAGCTCAATAAATGCTTATGGACCAAAAGAGACTCACTGAGAGAAGAACCAAAAAGGCCATAGCTTGTCTTCTGCTTCTTCACCAATACTATGAACTCAATCAGCTCCTCACTTGAGGCAAAGGCACACAGGCCTTGACTGGTTCCCTTGAGGTCTCTTCATCCCTGTCCTATTTCCCTACCTGAGATTTAAATGGTTTTGAGAGAGATGGGAAAAGAGAAATTTAAAAGGTTAAGAGAAGAGGAAATGAGGAAAGGAAAGAAACCGAAAGAAAGATGCTGAGGGGGGAAAGGGAAGGTGGAGCTCCAGAGAAGCATGCATCGCTCTGAGAGGAAGGATCAGAAAGAAGGTCACCAAACACTCAACACTGCCACCCACCCTCCTGCCTTGTTCCCACTGCCATCCTTACTTTGAGGACAGAGTAGGATTCATAGTGCTGAAACACCCAGTACTGGGACTCCATAATTATATCATGGCATGAAGTAGTTACAGGATGTTTGGGCCTGGAGAAAACATTTCACTCTAGACAGACACATGCCTGCCTGTGCTCTTTTCCACATTTGGGAGGCCATGACCTTTATTCCCACACCCAAAGTATCTATTATGTGTGAAGCCTCAGTTCCAAACTTTTTATGGTATGCCTTTTTGTCAGAAGCAAAATGTTTCTCAAAAACATTTTTTTTCAGCTCTTCACATACAAATCCTCTTATCCCAAAAAGTGGCTTACAATTTCTATTAGAAGCACATCTAAGTCCAAGAAGAATCTGGAATGTCACACAGCACCTCTACCCTTGAGGAGCTATGGCTCTTCTTTCATACTGCAGTTGAGAACCTCTTTATAATCGATACCATATAGCCTCTATGGCCCAGTGAAAGATATATGCTTTCTTAATTCACAGTATTCACCAAATTATAAAAATTCATTTGTACCATTTAGTGTGTCTTCATGAAACTGGGGAGCTACTGGTTAGGATAAAGATACTGTTATGGAACAGAGAATACAAATCACTTGAAATCCATAACCAGTTTAACCACAAAGACAGCCAGGAGCCCTCTGCTACTCTAGGTGACAGCAGGAGCTGGCAGATGGTAGAAATACCCTTTCTGGCAACTGTGCCCAGTCACCCTGCATGGCATGATGTAAGATAAAAGCATCTGCTGACTTCCAGGGGTATAATTACCACCAGGGTGGGGGTGTAATTAAAGTAAGCGTAATTTACCTTAAAGAAGATAAAAATTAAAAATTATTAATGACAATAATAATTAGCTCTTTTATATCTAAGAATCACAAAATGCTTTACAAGCTGTAATTATCACAGCTCCCCTGAGGAAGGGATTCATATCTTACAGTTCCTCATTTAACAGTGGGATGAAGCAATGGACATCAGGGAAGGCAGAAGGGGGTGGAGTACTGCCTCCTCTGTCATCTGTCCTGTAAGTGGTGAAACTACAAAGAGGCCCCAGAAAGGCTGACTCTTATTAAGGTGAGTACCCTCATCCCCAAGCCATCACGCAAACAGCTGGTCCATCCCAGGACCAAGTGATTCATCTCATTCTAACCTGTTGGCCATTTAAACTGCCACAATGCAATAAAATTATATCATATCAGCAAGCATTTTTAAAACATCTATTAGGAATAAACGATACAGGACTACCTTCAAAAAACTTAAAACCTAATTGAGAAGGCAAAACAAGCACCCATTAAACTAGAGAAGAATATAAAAATTACACATTAACTAGTGCTAAATTGTATGATGCTGACTATGTATGCTATAGGGGAAAAAAATTTTAATTTAAAGATCACTCCATGTAAATGTCAAAGAAGGTTTTGAAGAGGAGACTGAACTTCTCTGGGGCCTGAAAGAAACTATACTAGGTTTTAGATTGACAGAGGTGAGATCCAAGGGGTGGGTAAATGAATACAAAGAAATGATAGAAAAACTTGAAAGATTTAACACATAGTTTTTTAAAGAAGTCTTTGATGGAGAGCTGTTTGAAGCATCTTACATTTTTTCAAAGCCATGTAGAATTACCCTTCTTTGAACATTTTCCCAGAATGTCAACATCATAGTTCATACTGGGTTCTGGAGGAGTCCATTAGGCTAAAGATGACAATAGAAACTTCTTTGCTTTATCTAAATCTTCACTCTGGAAGTTATCTGGTTGAGCTAAGTCAGAGTCTGGGCCAGGTAAATGTCACAGAATGTCAAATCTGTCTCTTTTTTTCTGGCTTCTAACAGGAGAAAATAGGAGATGAGCCCTTGAATGAGATAAAGACGAGGAAAATCTAATACTTGTAGTATTTTATGTGTTTGTTTATTAATCCAGCAGAGCCCCACCCCCAAAGATTTCAAAAGTGACAGGGGTTTCATATTAATATAATATTAAAGCATCTAAGTAATATAAATTTTATTTTCTCTTTTTAATTCCTCTATAATAAAGAGCTCAAGTCTCAACACCAAATACCAGGATAATACTATAGCTGTACTATAGATATGCTCTGATAAGGAAGGGCATTCTTGCAGAAATGGAGCAGGGAGACCTGGGTCATTCCCAGGCCAGTCAGCAATATTCCCTGACCTTTCAGTGCCTCAGTCTCCAGTCTTAAAAAAGAGTGATTTTGGAGCTTTTAGTCTATAAAAAATGAGGAGATCTTTCAAATTGTAAGAATATTTTTATTTTTTTGACGGTCCACAGTAAAGGAACACTACTACATTTCAAGAATTCTCAGTTGGTCTCAACTAAAAATAGACTGAACCAGTTGGTTAGGATTTGATAATTTTCTACATTTGTTAGCCTTTACCAACCTTTTGAAAAACTAGAAGGCCATGGAAACTGTTTCCCTGTCCAAACCTTATGTCGCTGACTCCTTTTAAAATGATATTCTCAAATAATGACAGTGTATAAACTAAAAGAATGTTATGTAGCAATGAAGATACTTCACTAGGAGAATTTCAAACTTGATTTTGGATTTAGCATGTTAATCTACTTTACTTTCTGATGATGGACCAAGAGCAGGAATGGAGGCCAATTTTCTTAGGTTAATGCAGGTTTAAAAATATTTTCCCTTATACTGAACTAACTTTTAATAAGAGTGGGTAGGAGAACCATCACTGAATTTTAAAATCTAGCATCATTCAGAGAGGAGGAAGAGTTTTTCTGTTATAATGAATGCAATTTGGGGTATTTTTCAAGGCTGTTCAAAAGTATGTGGGTGGGGGGAATTGCCTTCTAATTATAATTTTAGAATGGTTAATGCTACTTTTCTCTTTATCTTCATGGAACCTAACAATTTCCAGTTCCCTTTTCGGTTTATTCCCTATAGAAAAATATCCCAATACATCACACATTGGAGGATACAAGCAAAAGCAGACCTAAGATAAGCCTTGCCCAGGTTATTCCTTGAAGAACACTCATGATTGCAGTGTGGTCAGTGCTTATGATGGTCTTATCTTAGAATCCAAAGAGTAAGAGATCTGCATAAAATCCTAGACTTCAGTGTTGAAGCCTTTAAGAGGCAGAAATGAGCCATGCTTATAATTGTCTTACCATTCCCTGTCACTTCTACCTTCCTCTTAACCCCACATCTGGGATGACAGCACGTGAAGGGGCATATAGAGTTGAATTCCATTATAATTTGGACCAATCTGCATATAAAGAAATAGCCACCAAGAATTAGATTCCAAATTTTCACTCATGCCATTGAAGGACCCTACAGTTCCCTCAAAATTCAGAAAACCAATAATTGCCTCTGTTGGACAAAGGAGGAAACAAAAGTGCAGAGAAGACATTGAATCATCTAATAGTCTTCATAAGCCTTACATTTCAGACTATAGTCAAAGTTTCATATAGTCTGAAATGTAAGGATGGAAGTCACTGACAACCATGGATAAAATCCAATTCTTTACAATAAAACAGCACTGAAATTTGCAAATGATCAACCGAATTGAGAAAGCCCTGATGGATATAATGGGCTAGAATAACCGATTACCTCAATGTGCTTCCAGGAGAAGCAGACTCAAGTGTTTAGATGTCATAATCATTAGTAACTGAGGCTAAGTAGGATGATTATATCTACAATAATGCATTACACCAGCTCTTTTTCCCCAGGGGCATCAATATGCTAATGAGAAAACTAATGAACAAACTTCATTTAAGTTTAATCTCTCTAAGAATGAAATTTCACAGATTTCAAGTTTTCTTATGAATGATTTAATAAAAATGTATTTCTAAGGTACCCTCCCGAACTGTTTACTGAGGAGGCAGTCTCCAGTCTGTAAGAAAACCCTCGAAAGACCCAGGAATACAAATGTAAAAATTTTTCCTACCTGCATTTTTAGAGAAGAAACTAACCAATTATTTGCATCTCTCTCATTGCTCTAGAATTGAAGCAATTGCTTCCGGCAGGGCTTATGAGCAGCTCACCATGGACTGTCACATCCCATAGAGAAATTAATTGCTTTTCATCAGTTTATTTCAAAGTTTCTGCTTAATCCCAAACTAGAGTTTGTATCTTTTATAAAGCAAATGGCTTAGGGGTCACTCCTTTGTAAGGAAGTAATAAGCAATTAAGATTCTAAAGATTTAATACCTTTGTTTTATTGTTCAATTTAGTTTTAACAATTAAAGAAAATTGGAGATTCTGCCAAATATTTTACCCTCTTATGTTAGGTGGGGCCAGTACCCTGATTGTCAGGAAGCAAGGTCTGTGAACCTTGTGCCAAAGAGCTACGTTAGCAAATAGTGAGATAAACAAGCCATTTGTGAAGACAGAGGTGGAGCTGGGCTTGTTAGGAATGAATCAGGCCATCCCACAGAGTGGGCGTCTCCTCCCCAAGTTGCTCTCCAGGGCACAATTAAAACCCCTATAAAAGGCCAAGCTCCCAGTTACCCAGTACACTTGCCCGTGGTGTCAGCGAGCACTGGACTTCTTCCTCTGGTGAAGTGGGTAAGTCCCATTCTGTGGGATTATGGTCTTCTTTATGATTCTCCATTTTTATAGCTATTTCAGATGTTGGGGTATGGGGGGAGGTTCTGTGTGCCAGAAGGTATCAGTATCTTACAGAGATAAATAAACTTTTACTAATTCTTTTCCATCTTCTTATGGTTGGAGCCATCACTGGAACTGAAACGTAACCCTTCTCCCTGGGCTCTGAACTCTATAGTTCTCTGAACTCTGAACTCAAAGATGATCATGTGTGGCTCTGATAGGATTCATCTTCCTAAAAACTTCCATCTCAAAAGTTTGCCAACTCTCTGTTCTCTTTTACATTGGTTCTACCTAATATGAGCCATCTTCATACAGTCACAGCATCTAAGATATTGGATTTGAGAAGTAGATAAAGAAGTTAGCTAGGTGAACCATTTCGCATACCCTGCCAGCAATGCCATCAATGTATTCTTATAACATTGACCTACTGCTGGCTAATGTTTTCTAAAAAGCCAAGATTCCAAGAAAACCAATATCATTCACAGTTTTCTGGATTCTTTGGTTCAGAAAGGACCTCTCAGAAGCTTTCAATACTTCAATATCTGAATATCTGTATTATATCTGAGTTGGAGCAGGTAACATACACTCCCTGTTTTCTGCATGTGTGTATCTGAATGTTACCACCTTTTGACTAGGAAGAAGTACTATTTAATTTTAAAATTGCTGACTTATGAATTATATTCTATAAGAGTTCCTAAATTCCTTATGGACTGTAATGTTGGGGAACAATTCACATTCCCTTCATTGTTCTATTTTCTTTTTTTTTTTTTTTTTTTTTTTTTGAGACGGAGTCTCGCTCTTGTTACCCAGGCTGGAGTGCAATGGCGCGATCTCGGCTCACCACAACCTCCGCCTCCTGGGTTCAGGCAATTCTCCTGCCTCAACCTCCTGAGTAGCTGGGATTACAGGCACACACCACCATGCCCAGCTAATTTTTTGTATTTTTAGTAGAGACGGGGTTTCACCATGTTGACCAGGATGGTCTCGATCTCTTGACCTCGTGATCCACCCGCCTCGGCCTCCCAAAGTGCTGGGATTACAGGCTTGAGCCACCGCGCCCGGCCATTGTTCTATTTTCTACCAAATGTTTTGCTGACATGGCTGCTATCCACTTTAAGATACTCTCAAGTCTTCCTTCACCTTTTGGCTTTTACCTGTCCTTTTTGCTCAACTTTAAAGCAAGGTGTTTATGAGTAGAAATATATCAAATTTTGATTTCTGCACTCCTATCTTTATTGCCTGCTCTGAAATATGCTGGAGGAAATAGAGAAGAAAAGGACATAGATAATCCACATTGGGTGGACAATCAAAAGCTCACTATAGGATAGCCTGAAGCTGATTCCCTGGCTTGGAATTTCTCAGGATCGCTTTTTCTCTTTCCGATACAATATTCAAAGGTTAAACTGCTCCGAAAGTCCAGGTTGAAAATACTGCTATAAATCCAACTTATTTAGGGATCTGCCTGAAATAGTGTGAATGAAGCTTTCCCAAGAGCAGAAACGAGATTTTGATTCTGGATCTTATTTTATTGTTAGGTTTACTTGAACTTGAAAGAAAGAAAAAAATGTCTCCACTTCTGAGAAGCATCTGTGACATCATTGAAATTTTCAATCAATATGACTCACATGATTGTGATGGAGTGGCATTAACTAAGAAAGACCTGAAGAATCTCCTTGAAAGAGAATTTGGAGCTGTACTTCGGGTAAGAACTAATAAGAAAAAGAGATCTGTTGACTTGAGGCTATGAGATTTATTCTGAGGAAGCCAGAGCAAGGAATGGTGGCTTTATATTCATTTTACACAACAACTTGTCTGCACTACATCCCCCATTCATTTCTGAGCCAGAAGGTACTTACTTGGCATTGTAGTCTGAATAATAAAGTATTTCATGTACTTGATGGTGTGGCCATGTAAATGAGCTCTTCATGGGACATTACCACAAAAGATGTCAAATCAAATTAGATTTGGAGAAACTTAAATTTGTTTGCAATTTCAAAACTGAGATCAGCCTGATCTCTGCTAAAATGGTGCTACCCATAAATGTTTTGTTCTGTTTTCTAATATGGAATAGAAACCAAATCAAGAGTACTGGCCACTTCAGACAGAAGAATTGACTACTGCAAATCTTCACTAATTTCCATTGTAGCTCTCTCAAGGATGAGTTCATTCTTACTCAATTAAAGAGAACTTGTTTATTCTTTCTTGAGGTTGAGTAGCTTTGTTAATTTTACACATAAGTTCACGACGCAGTTTTGAATCTTCACTTCAAGCTCTGCCTCTAAGGTATGTAGGCTTACCCACTATTCTACTTTGTGTCTCTCTTCCTACATCCTCCAGTTTGGTCAGCACTAAATTACGAGATGCAAAAATTCCCAAGATGAAGGTTCACATTTTACATGGGGACAAGACTTGATACACACTGGGCATTTTTCTAATTGCTCTGAATGTCTCTTGAGTGTGAGCATAGCATAAAATATATCATGTGTGAATACAGTTTTACTACCTGTAAACAGTACATTGTAAAATTTTTGTTTTCATCATTTTTATAGAGACCACATGACCCCAAGACGGTAGATCTGATTCTGGAACTTCTGGATCGTGACTGTAACGGGCATGTCGATTTCAATGAATTCCTCCTATTCATTTTCAAAGTGGCTCAAGCTTGTTACTATGCTCTGGACCAGGCCACGGGACTAGATGAAGACAAGCGAACCCTCTGTGATGGAAAGGAGAACCTGTTACAAGATCGCAGGCAAGAAGACCAAAGGAGATTCGAGCACCAGGGCAGACAACTGGAAGGAGAACCTGGCCAACGACGGAGGCAGAAGAGGCAGGAACAGGAGAGGGAGCTCACTGAGGGAGAGGAGCAAAGGGAGAAACAAGAGCGACTTGAGCAGCGTGATAGGCAGCGCCGCGACGAAGAGCTTCCAGACGACAAGCAACAGCGAAGGCGGGAGCTGCAGGGGCTAAGGAGGGAGTGCCGTGAGGAGAAGCAGCAGCAAAGGCGAGAGCTGCAAGAGAGAGTGCTCCAGGAGGAAGAAGAGAAGCTGCAAAAACGGGAGAGGCAAGAGCAAAGGGAGCGCCTGGAAGATGAACCGCAGCGGCAAAGAGAGCTCCAGGAGGAAGAAGAGAAGCTACAGAAGCAGGAGCGGCAAGAGCTGAAGAGGGAGCGCCAGGAGGAAGAGCAGCAGCTGCAAAGGCTAAGGCGCGAGGAAGAGAGGCGCGAGCAGCGGCTGAAGCGCGAGCAGGAGGAGAGGCTCGAGCAGCGGCTGAAGCGCGAGCAGGAGGAGGAGAGGCGCGAGCAACAACTAAGGCGCGAGCAGAAGGAGGAGAGGCGCGAGCAACAACTAAGGCGCGAGCAGGAGGAGGAGAGGCGCGAGCAACAACTAAGGCGCGAGCAGGAGGACGAAAGGCGCGAGCAGGAGGAGGAGAGGCGCGAGCAGCGGCTGAAGCGCGAGCAGGAGGAGGAGAGGCGCGAGCGGCGGCTGAGGCGCGAGCAGGAGCTGGCTGAGGAGGAGGAGCAGGAACAGGTCCGGGAGGAGATTAAGAGCCGCACCCTGAAGTGGCAGTGGCAGCTAGAAAGGGAGGCCGACGCACGGCAAAGCAAAGTCTACTCCAGGCCCCGCAGGCAGGAAGAGCAGAGGTGCCGCCGAGAGCAGGAGGAGAAGAGGCGGCGCCGGGAGCGTGAGCTGCAACGGCAGGAGGAGGAACCTGCTCGCCGGCAGCAGCAGCAGGAGGAGCAGCGCCGGGACTTCAAATGGCAGTGGCAGGCTGAGGAAGAGAGCGAGAGGCGCCGACAGAGGCTGTCGGTCAGGCCCTTGTTGCGGCAGCAGCGGGAGAGGCAGCTGAGGGCCGAGGAGCGCCTGCAGCGGGAACAACGGTTTCTCCAGGAGGAGGAGGAGAAGGAGCAGCGTCGCGAGAGGGAGCAAGAGCTGCAGTTCCTGCAGGAAGAAGAGCAGCTCCAGCGGCGGGAGCGCGCCCAACAGCTCCAGGAAGAGGAGGACGGCCTCCATGAGGATCAGGAAAAGGGGCGACGCCAGGAACAGCGCCGCGACCAAAAATGGAGGTGGCAGCTAGAAGAAGAAAGGAAGAGACGCCGCCACACGCTGTACGCCAAGCCGGCCCCACGAGAGCAGCTGAGGAAGGAAGAGCAGCTGCAGCAGGAGGAAGAGCAGCTGCTGAGAGAAGAACGAGAGAAGAGAAGGCGCCAGGAGAGGGAGAGGCAGTACCGCGAGGAAGAGGAGCTGCAGCAGGAGGAAGAGCTGCTGAAAGAAGAACTGGAGAAGAGAAGGCTCCAGGAGAGGGAGAGGCAGTACCGCGAGGAAGAGGAGCTGCAGCAGGAGGAAGGGCAGCTGCTGAGAGAGGAGCGGGAGAAGAGAAGGCGCGAGGAGCGGGAGAGGCAGTATCAGGAGGAGGAAGAGCTTCAGCGCCAGGACAGAAAGCGGCGATACCGGGATGAGGATCAGCGCCGTGATCTGAAATGGCAGTGGGAACCAGAAAAAGAAAATGCAGTTCGTAAAAACAGGGTTTACTGCAAACGTGGAGAGAATGAACAGCTTCGGCAATTGGAAGATTCCCAGGTGCGTGACAGACAATTCCAGCAGGATCTGCAGTCCCTGCTGGATGAACAGCAAGAGAGAGACCGCGAGCAAGAGAGGAGGCGCTGGCAGCGGCGCGACAGGCAATTCCCAGAGGAAGAACAGCTGAAGCGAGAAGAGCAAAAGGAAGCCAGCAGTCGCGACAGGAAGTTCCAAGAGGAAAAGCAGTTGCTGAGAGAGGAAAGAGAAGAGAAGAGACGCCGTCAGGAAAGAGACAGAAAATTCCGCGAGGAGGAACAGCTGCTCCAGGAAAGGGAAGAACAGCAGCTGCGCCAAG
>NW_022437178.1:73017-86321 GCF_009761245.1 Sapajus apella | reverse complement strand
CAAGAGCGCGACAGAAAATTACGCGAGGAGGAACAGCTCCGCCAGGATAGGGAGGAACAGCAGCTGCGCCGCCAAGAGCGGGACAGAAAGTATCGCCGAGAAGAAGAGCAGCTGCAGCTTGAGGAGCAGGAAGAGCAGAGGCGCCGACAGGAACGAGACCGGAAGTACCGGGCGGAGGAGCAGTTTGCCAGGCAGGAGAAGAGCCGTCATCAGGAACAAGAACTGTGGCAAGAAGAAGAGCAGAGACGTCGCCAGGAACGAGAAAGGAAATTCCGGGAAGAACAGCTCCGCCGCCAGCAGGAGGAAGAACAGAGGCGCCGCCAAGTCCGGGAGACCCAATCCCAAGAAGGCAAGGGCTATGGGCGGCTTCTAGAGCCCGGCGCTAGTCAGTTTGCCAACGTCCCAGTGCGCTCCAGCCCTCTCTATGAGTACATCCAAGAGCAGAGATCTCAATACCGCCCTTAAGAGATATTGCCAATATGCTGACACCTGCCAAAGCTTTGAGCACAAGAAAATGAGAAACACTGGGTACCAAGTGATAACTCAGATGTTTCAGGTTGTGGGAAAACTCTCTAATGTTAGAATGTCTTTTCTTCCAAAATCTTAAACTACGCTCATTTTATGTACTTTGTACTCCTGCTTTTTATTCTTCCTCAAGTAGTTCTTTACTGCAAGACGTCTTTCTTTTGCTCGTTGATGCAGATGTGGTGTGCATTTGAAAAAAAATACATATAAATCATTTAATTTGTTTAAGGAGTTTTGTTTGAGGAACGTGTTCATGTATTGCTTTCAGAAGTAACAAGAATAATAGGATGACTTGAGATTCTAAACAATGGGTCTGTTTGTTTAATGATTGACCCATCTTGTGGAAAGTGCAGATATTTTTAATGTTCAAGTTGCTATTTCTTCTTAAACCTAAATTGATCTTTGCCTGCAAACAGCTTTTCATCTTTTGTGGCATAAATAGCACAGATTCCAGGTAACTGAATTTTTATAACCCTTGAATAGTGCAGGCGGAGTGACCACTGCATAAAAACTTTCTGTGAAATCAGCCTATTACTGGAAGAAATATCTGTTAAGGATAGGTTTAGCTTTGAAGATTTAGAATTCAAATTAGATTTTTTTACACTCAACTTCACTTACACATATAATCTCATGAAGCAAAAATGAGGTGTTTCTCAAACAGCTTCAGAGTTCAAATTTTAAAATTGTGTCTGGTGTAGTCTACAGTGTTCATTCTACTTCCCCAAGTTTTGAAAAGTTTGAGAATATTACAAAACTTTGTTAATTTTAGCTTATTAGAAGGAAGCTGTTCAGAATCCCATAAACATCTGGCTTACTCTAGGGCAAATAAGAGATCACAGAGAGCATATTGGGGGTGTAAAAAGGAAAAATGTGTGAACATAGAGGCAAATTTCTAGCGGCCCTTTAACAAGACCCATCAGCCCACAAATCATTTGAGGCCTATTTATAATACCTTGGAAACATTCTTGTTGAAATAATTGGACTGTGAAAAATAATAATAAATGTTTGGCAAATAACTACTTTTGTCTGTTTTAACTCTACGTCAATCATAACTCAAGATGTCATGGTCTGGAAACTAACACAAGTTCCCAATCACATAAGGGCATTTTGTTACCGTTTTCTATGTCCAAATATAAAAAAGAGGGGAGGGGATTCTTTGTTTTTCCCCAACAATTTTTTTGCAGTTAGCCTGAACCCTATTTCCATCTGCATACTGAGATTCTCTTCCTGAGTGTTTTTATTCTTGACCCCACAGCTTTCTATACCATTTTTTGCAGCGACTCACTGGTCATGATAAATACTGGTGCTCCCAATGTTTGTTAATATTTCCTTTAGAGAAAGCAGCAGCTTCTTAGTCTCTGATGTCTGATGAGCCAATAATAGAAAATGGCTTGAAACTTCAGATCAGCACTATAAAAACTGTAGATGTCCTGTTGACATCTACACACAATCCATGAGGTGACTGAGTCAGAAGGTACTTACTAGTAATCAGGCTGAAGTATCGAATTATTATCTAATAATCCAAACACCCCTGTGCTGCCTGCTGGAGCCTTACATTTAGTATCCACAGTTTATAACTAGAAATACGTCCAAGAGGGCCCTAATCAAAACAATATCATTTCTAATCTTGAGAGTCATGATGAGAAAATGCCCTAAAGTTATAGTCACTCAAAATTTTTATCAGTGGTGGAGACAAGCTAAGCTTATAGCTCCTGAGTATCATTCTGATAGAGTAACACGGCATTTTCTTCAAGAAGCACAGCCTCTCTCTCTCTCACTTTAGCAAATGTCAGACACCCACCAAAGACAGAACCTGGGAATCCCCTGACATTGTCTTGGAATTTCATCTATTTCAAATGATTTCTAACTGCAAAACCATTTTTCCCCTAAAGCATACTCTGTTTCTTACTTAAAGATCTTCAAACAAATTCTGTAAGATCTTCACTGACTTTCCTCAGGACCCTCTATGGGTACTCATTCAAGAGCCTCCTTATAAATGCCCAGCCTCAGGATACCTCTGAAATATACACTTCATCAGCTACACTACAGTTTAACAATGATGATTATGGTAAAAATAAAGCCCTGCAGACTTGTAGCACCTTACAAGAAGGTAAAGACATTTCCAAAAAAGAAAGTATTGTTTCATCACAGTTATAATAACATGTAACTTAAAAAAAAAAAAAGTATCAGCTAGCCCATGCCCTCTACCTGTTATTTTAGCATGCTGGCAAGGGAACTGAAGGCCAAGCCTTGTGCTCCACCTGAATAATGCACATGCATGGGCAGAACCTTAAGGCTGTTGGGCAATCGCCTACTTAATTATAAACTGGGAACTCTATTAGCATCACTTAGGCTGCTGCTGGCGAATGGGATGAAGAGTTTAATATGCTATGATAGAAAAGCCAGTCTCTGTGTGTTGTTGTGACCTCCCACCCCACAGAGGTTGAAGTCTTAACCCTCAGTACTTCAGAATGTAATAATATTTGGAGATGTGGTATTTATAGAGGTAATTAAATTAAAATGAGGTTGTTAGTTCGGGCCCTAATACAATATGACTGGTGTCCTTATAAGAAGATGAAATTTGGATACAGACATGGACAGAGGGAAGATGATGTGAAGTTGCAGAGAGAAGATGGCCATCAACAAGCTAAGGATATAGTCCTAGAACAGATCCTTCCCTCATGGCCCTCTGAATAAGCCGGCTCGGGTAACACCTTGATCTTGGGACTTGATCTTGGGACTTCTGGATCCCACAACTGTGAGAAAATAAATTTCTATTGTTCAAGCTACCTAGTCTATGGTACTTTGCTATGACAACCCTAACAAACTAATACAATATGTATCAGTAAGGTGGCATTATGTTGCTAGGTAAGCCTGTCTGTATCACGATGATCATTATCCTTTGACATTGTGCAAGCAGGTTCTGGCTCCTCAAAGATAAATTATGTTCCCATTAAATTTGCCATAGTTTATATGATAGAGTGGAAAGAAAGCTACAATAAATCAAACACCTTGGGTTTATTCATTTAGTCCCTCAACAAGTATTTATTGAGCTCCTGCTATATGCCAAGGCAGTGTTCCAGGCAATATACATACGGTGACTTGTTTCTTCACTTTACTATACTATCTTTATGTCCTTGTCCAAGCCGCTTAAGGTTTCTGGGCCTCCATTATTTTGTATTTCAAACTGTGAGGCTGAAATAGCTATCACCAAGGCTATTTTCAGGACTGAAATTAAAATTATTGGCCAGACAGGTGGCTCACACCTGTAATCCCAGCACTTTGGGAGGCTAAGGTGGGTGGATCACCTAAGATCAGGAGTTCAAGACCAGCCTGACCAACAAGGAGAAACCCCATCTCTAAAAATACAAAAATACAAAATTATCTGGGCATGGTGGCACCTGTCTGTCATCCCAGCTACTCAAGAGGCTAAGGCAAGAGAATCACTTGAACCCTGGAGGCGGAGGTTGCAGTGAGCCAAGATCACCCCATTGCACTTCAGCCTGGGCAACAAGAGTGGAACTCTGTCTCAAAAATATAATAATAAAAGAAAATAATTTTAATTTTAATTCCAACATTCAATTTGTTCAATGGAAACTCTCAAAGAAACTCAAATAATGCCTGACCCCAACTTCTACCTTTAGCTAACAAAAAAGGAAAAAAAATAACTGATGAAAATTATTATCAGAGCCTAGTTCTGACTTTGAAGATCTTCCCTTTCTGCCCAATCAGCTCTGAACTTTCCTCCATTAGTCTCCCAGATTCTTTTCCAGAGCCCCTTCCTACCATCCCAATTTTATTCACTGAAAGAAAAGACCCTAAACCTACTCAATTTTCTTTGACCCTAGTACTACCAAAGATCATTGTCCCTCTATGAATTTGACATATACATTTAATTATACTCTTTCTTTTCTGAGAAGAAAACTAAACTGAGTTCTAGAATTTGGTCCCGCTCAAACTAAAATTTAGTAGTCATTAGTTAAGTTCTGTAAGTACTCCATCTTCTGCACTAATTGCACATTGCTAATATTTGCATTAAACCATGGTTATGAGTTTTTTCAGCAAGTATACTCTGTCAAAGATTATAATCTATGCAATATGTAATAAGCACTTTTCCCTTGTTAATAAAGAGCTGACAGTCACATGTAATAATCTCAAACTAACCCAAATGATAGATTTTTGAGCAGGTTATTATTTTCTGAACCCTTAAAACATCCATGGCAAGCATTCAAATAACAAAAGATTTAAAAAATCTGATTTGTCACCACTCTTCCTTAAAAAAAAAAAAAAATTGTGTGGCAATTTCTGCAGGATAAAATCCAAGATTTTCAGTTTTGAATTTAAGGCCCTTCCCAATTTAGTGTCAATTCACCTTTTAAACTCTGACTCCCATGATAATTTCTAGAGCCAAGCAAATGTTCAAACGGTATTAGTCTATTTGTTGTCATTATGATGCCTTACGATTGTCCTTACTTCAAAGACATATTGGCATACTTTTATCTGTTGGGAGTGCTTCTCTCCTTCCTGGCTATCTGGGCAACTTCTATGCAGTTTATAAGACCTAGGCTGAGTCCGACCTCCTCCCTAAAATCTTTCCCTAATCACCCTGACACACAATGATCTCTCTCTTCATTGAGATTCTAAGACAAACGTCTATTATCTTCACTATCCATTAATTGGTTACAATATTTTGCCTTAGCTGGCTTTATACTTTCTTTTTTTATTTCAATAGGTTTTTGGGGAATAGTTGGTGATTGGTTACATGCATGAGTAAGTTCTTTCATGGTGATTTCTGAGATTTTGGGGCACCCATCACCTGAGCAGTATTTACTACACCCAATGTGTAGTCTTTTATCCCTCATCCATCTCCTACCCTTTCCACTGAGTCCTCATAGCTTAGCTCCCACTTACGAGTGAGAACACATGATGTTTGGTTTTCCATTCCTAGTTACTTCACTTAGGATAATGGTCTCCAATTCCATTCAGGTTCCTACGAATGCCATTATTTTGTTCCTTTTTATGGCTGAGTAGTAGTCCATGGTATGTATATGTATATGTGTATGTGTATACGTGTGTGTGTGTAGCATTTTATTTACCCACTTGCTGACTGATGGGCATTTGGCCTGCTCCATATTTTTGCAATTGCAAATTGTGATGCTATAAACATGTGTGAAAATATCTTTTTTATATGACGACATATTTTCCTCTGGATAGACACCCAGTAGTGAGATTGCTGAATCAAATGATAGATCTACTTTTAGTTCTTTAAGGAATCTCTACAATGTTTTCCATAGTGGTTGTACTAGTTTACATTCCCACCAACAGCATAAAAGTGTTCCCTTTTTACCACATTCAGGAGTTGGCTTTATACTTTCCTCATCTTCCCAATTAGATTGTAAATACTTTAAAAACAGAGACTATAACTTGGACAGTCTTTATTTTGTACATTCTTTCTATAATAAAAAATAAGCAATAGGACCAGACATGGTGGCCTATGCCTGTAATCCCAGAACTTCGGGAAGTCTAAGTTGGAGGATTTCTTGAGGCTAGGAATTCAAGACCAGCCTGGGGAACATAGTAAGATCCTCTATCTACACACACACAAAAATTCAATTAGTTGGGCATGAGGGCATGTACCCATGGTCTCAGCTACTCAGCAGGCTGAGGCACGAGGATTACTTGATCCCAGGAGGTGGAGGCTACAGTGATCTATGATCATACCGTTGCACTCCATCCTCAGTAACAGGAAAAAAATTTTTTTTAAAGCAATAGAACTCTGATATACCGAGGAAACATGTGGACTCTCTCACTTAATATATATATTATATATTTGACTATATATAATACATATAGTCAAAAACATGGCCTGGGATTTCAAAAGTTACTAGGTACAGTGAAGCTTTCTTAACTTCATGCTAAAATATGACTCAAGGACTCAGGAGAATTAAATGAACAATGCAGACACTCAATAGATACTTGTTAGATGAGTGAAATAATATATCCTTTACAGCTCTTTTCTGTTGAGGACCTTTACTGCCTGTCTGTAAAATATGCATTCCTCCCTTCTGAATATTGAAGCCCCAAGTCCTTTCTTGCCTCTTGAAAATTCCTCAACCTTGGGCATTACCGAGGCATTACTTATTCTTCATTTTAAGTTCTGGGAATTGGAATGAGTGCTGGTGTTAGCATCTGTCAGTGCCCGTTAGTGAGATGAGAATGCAGGTGTAGATGGAAGGAAAGATGATTCTTGTTTCATGTATTGTTAGGGTGTACGTGCATTGAGAAACAGAAGTGAGACTTTAATTCCAGGTTATGACTGATTTTCTTCTGCACTTGATTTCAAATACAATTCATTACTTTGAGGAGTATTTTCCTTTTGAAAGTTTCCTTTTCTAGTATATATACCTCAATTTTATTCCTCCTAGTAACATTACTTTGACCCTATTTCTATGAAACAATAACCTTGGTCTTATTATGCTAAGAGTACATTTGCCTCCCTTCTTCCCTGGAGCACCTTACAAAATGTCTTCACATTAGCTTTTCTTTTTTTTTTTTTTTTTTTTTTTTTGACAGGGTCTTGCTTTGTCGCCCAGGCTGGAGTACAATGATGTGATCTCAGCTCACTGTAACTTCTGCCTCCCAGGTTCAAGCAATTCTTGTGCTTCAGCTTCCAGAGTAGCTGGGACTACAGGCATGCATCATGACAACTTTTGTATTTTTATATTTTTGTATTTTTAGTACAGATGGATTTTGCCATGTTGGCCAGGCTAGTCTCAAACTCCTGGCCTCAAGTGATATGCCCACCATGGTCTTCCAAAGTGTTGGGATTACAGGCATGAGCCACTTCACCCGCCCACATTAGCTTTAATATGCAGACCATGACCAAATCAATCCCCAGGTTTCATCTCTGACCATATGTAGAGAGGAGATGACTAGAAGTAAGCTAGAGAGATGAATTTCATACCATCTTGCTACAGACGCTATGGTCAAAGAAGTCCGGAGGTTATGAGAACAGAAATATCTAACTCAGTTTAGCAGGGTCAACAAAAGCTTCCCTAAGGGAACTGGTGTTAAAGCTGAAACCTAAGGATAGGGAGGAAGTTAGCCTGGTGAATAGGAAAAGAAAGAGCTTTCCAGGCAGAAATTAAGTCCGAGGGCAAGAGAAAGCACATTGGGTTCAAGGAAGTCAGCATTAAGTCTGACTACAACCTAGAATACCAAGAGATAAATGGGAAAGATGAAGTTAGCAAGGTTTATGAGGGCCTTGCAAACCATATTAAGTTTATCTTGAGGGCAACAAAGAATAAATGTCATTTTAACCAGTGAAGTGATTAACCAGATTGACAGTTTATGAGGATCACTCAGAGTGCAGTGTGGACAATAGGTTGGAGAGGGTCATAAGGGAAGCAAAGAAAACATCAGAAGGATATTCCAGTGGTTCCATAAGAGATAATGATGGCCCAGCTAAGATAATGGGGGTGGGGAAAGAGAGCAATGAATACATTGGAGAATTAAAATCAATAAGAGTTGGTAATATATTGAAGGGATGATGGAGAGAAGGAGATAAAAGATGATATGGGATTTACAGCTGGGGAAACTGATAGTGGTGTCATTATTGAGAGGAAAGCACAAAGGAGCCTCACTGTAGTGAGGGGAGATGTCAAGTTAAGTTTTACCTACACTGAGTTAGAGGTGCCTTTGAGGCTTCAAAAACTGATATATTTTTGGCAATTGGTTACATGGGTCTGGAGTTTGGGTGATAGGTTTGGATTTTATATGTAAATGGAAAATATCAACATTTAAATAGTAATCGAAGCCATAGAGTAGATGAGACTATTCAGGACAAAAAGATGGAGAACTGGCCCGGCACAGTGGCTCACGCCTGTAATCCCAGCACTCTGGCAGGCTGAGGTGGGTGGATCACCAGAGGTCAGGGATTCAAGACCAGACTGGCCAACATGGTGAAACCCTGTCTCTACAAAAATACAAAAAAATTAACCAGGCATGGTGGGGTGTGCCTGTAGTCCCAGCTACTCAGGAGGCTGATGCAGGAGAATTGCTTGAACTGGGAGGCGTAGGTTGCATTGAAAAAAAAAAAAAAAAGATGGAGAACAACTCTAGAATAGACCCTGAGGAGCAGCAACATTTTAAAAAATGGCAAAAGCTAAAAGATAAGTAAATAAATAAAAAGGAGAATTAAAAGGAGCAGTCAGAGAGGTAGGTCAAAAACCAGGTATATATGATGTCACAAAAGCTAGGAAAGAACATGCTGCAAGAAAGAGGAAGTAATTATCATCAAGTATTTCCGAGAAGTCAAGTAAGATAAGTGCTGAAAAGCACCTGATGATTTGGTAACATGGTGATCAGCGATAGTCAATGGAATAGGTTGAGGAATACAAGGAAAATAAGTAAAAACATAAAAAGATAAATTTTTCAAGAATACTAACTATGGCCAGGCATGATGGCTTACACCTGTAATCTCAGCTCTTTGCGAGGCCAAGGCAGGCAGATCACCTGACAACAAGGATGCCACCTGACGACAATTTCCTCCTCATAAGAAGGATGTCAGCAGTTAGACCAGCCTGGCCAGCATGGTAAAACCTCACCTCCACTAAAAATACAATATACATTTGATATACATATACATTGTGTGTGTGTGTGTGTGTGTGTGTGTGTGTGTGTGTGTGTGTGTATAAAATCTGGCATGGTGGCAGGTGCCTGTAATACCAGCTACTCGGGAGGCTGAGGAAAGAGAATCACTTGGACCCAGGAGGTGGCGGTTGCAGTGAGCCAAGACCGTGGCCCTGCACTCCAGCCTGAGCAACAGAGACTCTATCTCAAAAAAAAAAAAAAAAAAGAATACTATGGGGAGGAGAAAGATCAAGTGAGGTTATGAGTACCAGGCAGGATTTTGCAAAATGAGAGAGACGCTGAGTATGTGTAAATATTGATGGGAAAAACCAATAAAGAGAGACTGAAGTATAGAAAAGTAAGGAAATGATCAACATAGCAAGTTTCCTGAGAAGGCAGGAGAAGATAGCATCCAGGGAGACAGATTAGGCTTAGATGAACATTTTTCTGATGTAACAGAAAGAAAATATGAATGCAAATAAATGTCAGCAAGTTTGTGATTCAGTGAAAGATTAGGGATTTTGATTTGTTGATTTTTCTTTTGTTAATTTTTTTTATGTCAATAGCTTTAGGGATACAAGTGGTTTTTGGTTACAGGGATGAATTAGATGGCGTAAAGTCTAGAATTTTAATGCACCCACCACCTAAGTAGTGTATGTTATACCTAATAGGTATAACAAAAACTACCAATAGGTAGTTTTTCATTCCTCACCCTCCTTACTTCCTCCCCACTCCTGAGTTTCCAGTGTCCATTATACTACTCTGTATGCTTTTGTGTTCCCATAGCTTAGCTCCCACTCATAAGTGAGAATATGAAGCATTTGGTTTTCAATTCCTGAGTTAACTCACCCAGAATAATGGCCTCCAGTTCCATCCAAGTTGCTGCAAAAGACATTATTTCATCCTTCTTTATGGCTGAGTAGTATTACATGGTATGATTTTTATTTTCTTTATGAAATAGAGACAAGACCACCTTTTATGAAAAGGGAGAGGAAAGGGTCAAATAATTGAAGAGAGTATAGATGGTTTAAAATAACTATTGTAGAAAACAGAAAACTAATCATAGAAGCTGTATGATCACCAAAAAGTGATGAGTTTCCATTTGAAGTTAGAAGTTATGAATTTGTCCTGGCACCAACATATTCAGCTGTTGGACTTTTCTCTAGCCATGCTCAGTAGCACATGCAGAAAACAATGACAGACCCAGCCAGGGCTGAGATTTTTCCTGGAAGATGTGACTGAAAGATAAACAGGGAAAGGGAACTGAGGATGCTTAAAGAAATGAATTTGTTGAAGTAAGGGACCATAAAGTCTGTATCAGTCAGGGTTCTCTAGAGAAACAGAATCTATTTTACATAAAGAGTGTGTATATATAAAAGGAGCTTTATTTTAAGGAATTGATTCACCCAATAACAAAGGCTGGCAAGTCCAAAATCTGCAGGGTAGGCTGGCAAACTGAAGACCCAGGGAAGAGCCAATACTGCAGTTCTAGCCCAATAGTCTACTCACAAAATTTTCTCCTACTAACAAGGATGTCAGTCTTTTATTGTTTTCTATTCAAGCCTTAAACTGACTATATAAGGCCTATCTGCCACATTATGGAGGCAATCTTCATTATTCAAAGTCCAGATATTTAAATGTTAATCTCATCCAAAAACACCCTCACAGAAACATCCAGAATAATGTTTGACCATATATCTGGGTACTGTGGCCCAGCAATATTGACATATAAAATTGACAGTTACAGAATGTAAGCATGAAAAAAAAGTGAATACAGTCAGAGACTGAAAGATAAGTGTATGTACTATGGGTTCCAATGAAACAGAACATACAAGGTATTGAAAATCAGTGAATGGCGGAGCTTTAAAGAGAGGAGGCAGTGGAAAAAAAATTGTGAAAACTATATGTATTATTCCAATCACCAGATAGTCTGCTCAGCCTCTCTGGACAGCTGATGGTGAAAGGCTTTCCCAGACAAAGCCAGTCTCCAAAGACGGAATAAATATTCACCTCTTCAAATTCATAGAGAGCCACACAGCCACAAGGGTCAGGAACATTCAAGGAAAGATGATATCACCAAAAGGACAAAATAAAGCACCAGTCACTGATCTTAAAGAAACAGAGATGTATGAACTACCTGACAAAGAGTTCAAAATAATTTTTAAGGAAGCTTGGTGAACTTCAAGAAAATACAGAGAAGCAATTAATGGAAATGAGAAAAGCAACAAATAAGCAAAACAAGAAATCTAACATACAGATCGTCATTATAAACTTATTACAGACGTCGAGGTGATTCTAAGTAATGAGAAGTTCCAGGGTAACAGGTAACAAAGTAATACCTCTTTATAAAATAGACCAACATTTTTCCCAACCATTGTTTCTAGAAGTTTAAAATACTGATTGACCCACTAAATATATTTGTAACCAGTTTAGGATAGAACAGATTTATGAGCTTTTAGAGCTTGCTATGAACTGAATGCTTGCATCCCTTCAAAACTCATTCCTAACCCCCAATGTGAAAGTATTAGGAGCTGTGGCCTTTGGGGGTTAAGTCATGAGTGTGGAGCCCTCATGAATGGAATTTATGCTCTCATAATAGGGATCTCAGAGAGCTCTTCCATCATGTGAGGGTACAGGGAGAAGATGTTCATCTATGAAACAGGAAGCAGACCAGATTCACAGGTGGTCATCTATGAACTAGAACTTAAATATGCTCCCACCCTGATCTCAGATTTCCAGCTGCCAGAACCATGAGAAATATATTTCTATCATTTGTAATCCACCCAGTCTATGGTACTTTGTTATAGCAACCTGGGCTAAGTGAGAATTCTGGTTATTAACAGGGAGGTAACATAGTATAACAGAAAGAATTCAGTTGTTGGAGTCATGAAAACCCAGGCAGTTTACATAATCTCTTTAAGCTTCAATTTCCTTATAATAATCCATAATTATCAGGATTATGAAAAGTGGAAATAATGTATGCAAAATATAAGGTAAGTAGTCAATAAATTAGATTACTATTTTCTAGCCCATCCACTTGAGTTTTCATGAGGATACTAAATCTACAGAAGTAAAGACTCAAATTTATAGAACTAGAGACAGGAAATACATCTAGTTCTTTTAATTCTGGTATCTTTCATTTTAGTACACTTCTTTCAATATTTTTTCACCAAACAAATATTTATTGAGCACCTAATGTTTCAGGCACTGGGCTGGCGATATAACTGTGACAAAAGTAGACATAGTCCCAGCCTTCCCATGGTTGGTTAATTCAGCAGAATGTACTACAAACCAAATATTTTTACTAAATATTTTTAAATACGTTACTTCTTGTAATTGACATTACAATTCTGGAATTCTGGACAATGATATCCCCCTTCCCCATTCTGAATAAGAAAATCAAACTCAGAATGATTTAGAAACTTGTCAAAGATTACATGATTACTAAAGTTCAGAGGTAGATCAATATGGACTTCCTCATTTGTTTATTCAACAGTTATCTCTGTTCATCTAATAGGCACTGAAATAATTTCTATAATATAGACACAAATACACTGCACATGTTGATTACCCAAGGGCCTCAATATACTATTAAGCGCTTGCACAACTCATGGAAACATTTTTGCCACTTAAAAACAAAATGATATGGTAGCTATAACAAACATCAATCATTTCATTTTCAAATTTGTGTTTGTTATAAAGGGACTTTCACGAAGGGATAATTTGGAGGAGACTACAGCTCTTTAAAAGTTTGATTATAGTATGCACAAAGATTTAGCTACAAGATATTCATCATACCATGGCTCATAATAGTGAAAAACTGGAAACAATATATTAAAAAAGGATGGTTACATATTCGGTAGTATAGTCATAGAATGAAATGTGCATATCAAAACATGTAGAAACATATTTAATGGACTAAAAATCTGTTCATCTTATAAAACAAAGCAAATTATAAAATGGTATGAACAGAATGATTTTAGTTTCGTAATAGCAATTTGAGAGAAAATGAGAAAAAATATATACACAAAATGTAAACACTGGTGATATATGGATGATAAGTGGTAGAGGTGGGTTTTGAACCCAGATTGTCTAATTCTAACTCAAGTGACTATTTTTTTCTTTTTTTTTTTTTTTTTTTTTTTTTT